>NC_092229.1:3592494-3614994 GCF_036320965.1 Panulirus ornatus
GTTAACACCCACTCCCCCCCCCCAATCATCGTCAACAACTAGGGATAAATCCTCCAGATGAAGCCGACAAATTAGCAGTAATCTTCCTGCGTCCCCCCCCCACACAACAACGTAATGCACGTCCCTCCATCAAAATTCACCAGCCCCTCCCCCCCCCCCGCTCTGCCCCCCTCCTCATGCAGCTCTCGACCCACCTCCCCCTTCTTCCCCTTCCCCTCCCTCCTCGCCGCAAGCCCCCCCCTAAACAGCTCCCACCCCCCGCCCCCTCAGCCCCCGGTTAATGAGGATAATTCGTGGTATAAGTTGTATGAAAGACAGTCATTACACGGAGGTAATTACCCACCTGCTCGTTACTGCCCGCCCGGCCATAAATATCGTCGACCGACTCACTCACGCTTCCCCCTCCCCCCCTTTCCCCTTCCCCAAAACCCCCTACCCTCACCCCCCCCCCCCCAGCAAGACAAGTTCCCCCCGCCCCCCTCCTTCCCCCCTTGACTCTGACATTATTTTGTCTCTCTGAGCTTCGTTTGTCTCGTTAGTTTTGTTTGTGTCTCTGAACTTCGTTCGTTCCGTAAGGTCTTTTTGTCTTTCTCAGCTTCGTTTGTCTCGTTAGTTCCGTTTGTCTCTCTGTTTGTCTCTCTAGCTCTCTGTTTCTCAATGGCTTTCTGGTTTTCTTTCTAGCTTTGTTATTCTATCTCTCTAACGTTGTGTGTGTCTCCCCCTGGATCTCTGTTTCATCAGCCTCTCTCTCTCTCTCTCTCTCTCTCTCTCTCTCTCTCTCTCTCTCTCTCTCTCTCTCTCTCTCTCTCTCTCTCTCTCTCTATCTCAAATCTAACCTACTTATCTGATATCTGCGTTGCATTGAAGATTCTGTTCCGTTATCATCCTCCATCTGTGGCGCAAAATCCTTATGTCTAACTCCCCTTTTGTCTTTGATTCTCTCGTTGTTATATCTTGCTTTCATTTTCTTCTTATCTTGTCTATTTATGGCTGGTTCTTTTAAGCATTCCTGGCGTACGTTTCAAGTTTTTCTGAAGATCTTTTTTATTTCTTAAGTATTTTTAGGGCCTGATATCTATAGTGACCTTTTGAATCCCATTATTTTGTGCCGTTTTTTGTAATTTGATTTTGATTTTGTCTCTCTGAGAACGACTTTATTTCGTGTCCCTCTGGAGGTGACTTACATATTTGATCTTGGCTTTTCTTATCACATGTTCATCTCAGGAGAGAAGATAAGGTCTTCATGTGCTTGCTGGATCGGTGTGTGCTCTTATCCAGTACAGCCTCACCTCAAAACATGTTGCACCTGCTCAAGGGTTACTCCTTCTGCAATGGTGTCTTCCTGCTCCCGTCTCTCAGTAGCGTATAACTATGCTCATACCTATTTGAGTCCTGGCCTTTGTTTTGTGTCTAATTGAATCTGGTTGTGTCTCTGCACTCGACACTATGTCTCTCTATCTACCTCAATATCCATATATGCTTTAGCTTGTCTCTGTTTCTTGTCTTTCATTGTTTTTCTAATATTTCCCTTTAAGTCATATCTTAAGAGATGGGGGTATAGAAGGGGTATTACCCAGGTATCATCTGCGTGCCGTAGAAGGCAACCATAAGGGACGGAGTAATGGGCATGGCTAGAAATCATATCATCTTGTATTACGCTTTCTAAACGTAGGAATAGAAGGAGTAGCAAAGTTTTTCTTTTCTTTAAGCAGAGCATTTGCACTCAGTACTTCTCGATAGGGCGAGAAAAGCGAGCATGTGTGAAAAAAAGACATCATTATTCCTCAATGATTGGTTCTTTCTTTGGTTATTTTTTTCATCTGGCTTCTGGTGTTGGGGCAACGCTTCTCTCATTCTCTTTATGTAAATTATTTTTTTCAGCATCTTTCATTTTGTCTCTATTTTGCTATTTCTTTCTCTGCATCCATGTATCTGTGCCTCATTGTTCATATATCTATTCATCCCCTTGTTCGCACTTCCCTCTTTATCTGTTTATCATTTTCTTTATCCCTCCTTCTGTATGTGTTTCTCTTCTTGTGGTTATCTTTCTCTGTTTTCTTTCGTAAATTCTTCCGTTCGTGTATCACTTCCCTGTGTCAGTTTAAGTATCTGAACTTCATATGTGATTAATTCTTGGCTCGCAATACAAGTCTGATTATCTTTGCTTTGCTTAAAGGAACATATATATCGTGAAGTTTCTGTTCAGTACAATGAATTATGTTTTCGTCTTTTAACAATTTTATTCATTTATGCCTGATTATCGTCATTCTTGTTAGGTTAGGTTGAATTAGGTTAGGTTAACAAAATAAATAGATCAGTTGTTAACGTTACGTTAGATTAGGATAGAGTTGGCTTAAATAGGTTAGGTTAGATTAAGATAGAGTTGGCTTCGTCAGGTTAGTTCGGTCAGGAAGTGTTTGCTTAGTTAGGTTAGGTAAGGGTAGGGTAGGTTTGGTTAGGTTATAATAGGTTAGGTTAGGTTAGGTTAGGTATGGTTAGGATAGTTTAGGTTAGGTTAGGTTAGGTTAGGTTAGGTTAGGTTAGGTTAGGTATGGTTAGGTAAGGAAAGGTTACGTTAGGTTAGGTTAGGATAGGCTAGGATAAGTTTGGTTAGGTTAGGCTAGGTTAAGTATGGTTAGGATAGTTTAGATTAGGTTTGGTTAAGTCAGTCCAAAAATAAATTCTTTAAAGTTACATTACTCTCTCGTGCCTGGAAGATTTAAGCGTCCTGGGGTTCTTGTCACCAACATGATATAGGTTTCCCGCAATCACTGCGACCCGTAGCATGCAATATGTATTTTTTGTTTACGTGTAATGTTACACTTCCTTCGCGAGAACAAAAAGACAAAGAGAGTCATTCTTTTACCCCTAGGGCTACGCCGTTGCTCCTGGCCTCTCCGACTCGGCTGTCTGTATCCCAGTGGAAGCCAGAGCTGACTTCAACTCAAAATATAAAGCCACCTGTTAGTAGCAACAACCACCTTGGTCTTTATCGTAGTGCACACGATAGTTAACTATCTTCACCTCGACTCTGACTACTCTCCCAGCCTTGATTACGATACTGCTGGGCATTTTCTTTTCGCATGAATGACTCCAGGAAACACAAAATGGCCTTTGAAAAGCTTGATTCCTTAATAGACTTCATGAATGAGGAACAAGATCATATCAGTTTTCCACTTTTTCGAATTTTCATAAGGAATCATTGCTGGTAAAAGGAGAGGCATTATGTTAGTCACCTCAAGCTTGTGGCACGAGGTGAGAGGCGTGTGGTCTAGAGGTCTTGCCAGACACACAATAACAGAAATTTACCCGGAGTCAGCGAGCATTGTTATGCATTGTTGGTCGTTGCGATTTTCCTGATCATATTTCTGATGCTAGACTTGGCGTCCAAGTTTGTTTTTTGTTTTTTCCAGTCACAAGTCGTATCCATGACATATTACAAACACGAAGCACGTAAAGAGGCTCCAGTAATCTATCGATATACACAATGAACACCGCTTAGCTTAGCTGAGTAAATCGTTATCGTAAATATACTCCTCCTCAGCTGAGTCCTCTTCCATTGAGACTCTTTGTTAGAACCGATTTCGTCAGTCAACGTCGCCAAATGACCTTCAATAACGGCCAACGCTTCTCACTGGAAGAAACCATTCAATGACTCAAGTATGACGTCAGGGCATCCATCATCTCCCTCCAGAGTCTCATACAGACGTGTGTCTCACAGTCCAGCAAGTTCCTCTTAGTGAAGATCACTGTAAGCCACCATTGTTCACTCTGGAAACATATTCCTGGAATCACACCGAAGTATTTTCATGATTTTAAGAATCACATTGTGGCTATCAACAGGTTTCTGATCTATGACGAAAAAAATTTTTTTCTTTTTTTTTGCACTTCACGAAGCCCACGATGAGCCTCCAGACATAATCCTCCAGACAATAGCCCAGATTTTTGCGACGCAATCCGTCTGAAGTCAAGCTCGGGACGAGTGTGTCCAGTTACTTAAAATTCTTTTTCCACTCTGAGGTCTGGGAAAGAGACACACAATTAGCTAATCACATTACCTGGACCATGGGAACTAAGGCGAGTCTGGTAGCCAGCAACCCTCAGTGTCAGTGGCTGTACTGGTCACCCATATAGTGACACATCCCCAAGACGGACGGTGAGGGAACCATACATCCACGACAGACGAAGCTGAGAGATTCTGCATCACTTACCACAATCTTATTAGCCGAGTTATCTAAGCAACTGGAGACCACAGCGGCCCTCATCAAACAAGCGATCACCAGTGACAGCTACAATACTAATTGGTTTAACCCGTTCACCGGACTCACCAGCACCCTGATAGGGTGTCGCCACACGCCCTCAACATCAAAAGCAGACCACATGACCCGGAGGCTCAGTGCAGCTGTTGGTCTTTGGACGAATGAATCCCATTCCCTTCAAACCCCTTCGTCTGTACCATTACTCTCCATTACTTTTCTACCTCTAAGAATCGGATTTGCAGACACCTACGGGACGAGGATTAATTTCTGTGTTTCTCATACTCTATCTTCTTTTCACCCAGGATGGCCCAACCTGGGCCATGTTTTGCCCATGTCGTCTCGGTCACTATGAAAAGAAACAAACGAATAGATATTTGATCGTATCAGGTAAAGGTGGTGTGTGGGCTACTGTGGCTGGGGATGTCTCAGGGACTTCCTCTGCTCCAGAATGTGAGGATCCCAAGAACTTTGAACCTCAACATGGCCGCTGACAGCTTACACTTACCCTGGGGAATGGTCGGCATTATATGACCCTATAAGTCCGTCCCAGAGAGCGAGCTGGCGGGGTCCAAGTGGATGAAACACGGCAAAAAAATTTTGATTTCTCTAAAATTTATTTACTACTTATATTTCCTTTTGTTTGGTCACTTTATTAATATCATTACATTTCATCTTCCTTCGTCCATTCTCCCCAAGGGCTTGGGTTTCTGGGGATTTTTCCCCAGTTTCCCCGGCCTCTCGATGGTCCTGCAGCGCCTCACTCCTGCTGGTGTGGGTCGTGTGAACCTTGTTGGATTGATACAATTTCAGGAGCCATTGTCCAGCTCTCCTGGTGAAGGATCGTGCACTTGAAATGACCCCCAACCTTGTTTCTTATTGTGGAAATGGTGGCGGTGTGGGAACATTATTTTCTCTCTCTTTCTCTCTCCCAGGAAAGGTCGCTGGTTTAACCCTAACCTTAATTTACTTCAAAAAGTTATTGATCTGTTGGCAGCGTCGTAGAGGAGCGCACACCTGGTGCTCTGCTGCTGCGATCCCTACACACCAACTCAACTCAGCGAACCCGCCATCGCCGATGGTGCCTCCTGGACCAGACATTCGTCCGCCACACCTGGCTACCAAAGGCGTTTCGATCCTCTTCAACAATCCTCGCTGAAGATAACCATTATTCTTCTTTCCTCCTGGTGATCAAAACTTTGGTTAATTGCGCCTCCTCCGTTATCCCTCTTCGACGTATCCATCTTTTCTTTCCCGTCCATCTTACACTTTTCGGTTAGTGGAGGGTGTGATTCCCTCTGTCATCTGCTCAGGCTGCCATAATTCTCATTGTTCCGTCCGTCTTAAATCCACAGCACTGAAGTGTCGTCTCCCAGATCGAAGTTGTTTAAGAGGTGTTTTGTGTCAATATCCTACTTTTCTCAGCTGGCCTCTGGGCTGATGTGAGGCTCACGTTCTCACTCCCGCTCCGTAGACTGGACAGAGGATTTACATGACGAACCATCACTGATGAGGACCTGCCACTGACCTCGATTGTGTTGGTCACCCAGTGATCTGTGAAGGTCAGGGTTGGGTTGTACAGGTTCTACTCTATATGGAGACGAAGCCGAGTCTACTGGAACTCCAGATGGATGTGTACAGACTGAGTGTAAACACCCGGAGTCATCCTGGATGCCAGTGATCATTCTGGCACCGTAGAGTGAGAGAGCAAAAGCAAAGCAAGTACAGGTTTACGTCCCGTGGGAATGCGCTACACGTCACCCCTAAGTCCAGCAGGGAAGTCACTGTACGCTTGAGCCTGACATATGATGTTGTGGGGCTCACTGGACTGGATTATTTGACCCTTCCAGTGTCTGAGAAGGAGAGAGATCCATCCCCCCACCCACATTCTCTCTCTCTCTCTCTCTCTCTCTCTCTCTCTCTCTCTCTCTCTCTCTCTCTCTCTCTCTCTCTCTCTCTCTCTCTCTCTCTCTCTCTCTCTCTCTCTCTCTCTCTCTCACTCATTTGATGTTTCCTCCTCCTCCTCCTCCATACCTGGGTGATGAATGGTGATGTGGGGAGACAGGTTTTCGTGGTTAGGTGTTTGTATGTGATCATGCGGTAACGGGGGAGTGATATTATCCGGGGGACAGTTGGAAGTCTGTCAGGAGGCTTGAGGTGTCTGGGCCAGGGGCGTCTGTAGCAGTTCGAGGTCCAGGAAGGTTAGCGATGTCTTACGTCCGTCTATCAGAAGCGTAATCCTCAGTGGGAGGAAACAGTGATAACCACTAAGAATTCCCATGAGTGGAACACTGAGGAATACATCAAAGATTTCAGAGTAGAAGTGATGTAGTGGTAGTGGTGGTGGCTTGGTTAGCGGGGTGTGGAGTTCGAACCCGTGATGTGATATCATATGTTGCCGATCTGCCCCAAGGTACCTCTATTTTCTAGTTAGTTCTGACAAGCAACTATTCAGTAACCTCAGTGGTGACATCAGAGATCCAGCGCGTAGTAACCAGTCTTCATAAATATAGTCACTAACTCCTACCAAATGTTGTTTACCACCGCCTTCGACCACATCTTGGTTATAAATACCTACTCTTGAGCTTCTACAACCGTTTCTACAATTATTTCATTAATTCTGAATTATGTCGACATCAAATCTCATCGCTTCTATCATCTGCGTACAGTTATTACATAATATACCAAAATCTAACGTCTCCAGCCAGCCTTCTTTTGTTCGCGTAATGGCTTCAAACAAAGCGCAAACTGGCGGTATAATCTGATGTGGGGATAATCGCTGCAACCAATCCTACGGGGAACCATACGGTCGCCATGATTCGACCCGCGCGCCGCTGCGACGCACACACAAAAAATGCCCAGCAATCTCTCGGCTCCACAAAGAGATTTAATTTTCATGACTCAATGTTAATAGGTTTGCGTGACCGGTTCATCACAGCTTAATGTAATACAATAAATAAAATAAAATGTTTCAAGACTATTATAGTTCAGAATCTCGAGCGAAAATTACGACTGTACCGAAAATCACCAGATGGTTAAGACCAGAATTAATGGCCTGTAATCAAGAAAGTAAAGTCTCTCTTTTTATCTTCCTGCTGGCGATGAACAAGCGCAGGATATTGCCTCCCTGTTTATACCGACACACACTCCCTCCCTCCCTCCCTCTCCCTCCTCCTCCTCCTCCTACTCCTGCCAGGCTTTCGACCACAGTAAAACCCCCTCCCCCCTTGACAAGTGACGGCTGCCACCGTCTTTGTGACAGCCTCCCCCTTCCTCACCTTCTTCCCCCAGGGACCACTCCTCGACATACTGCTGGCTTAGCCTCTCTGTCACCCTAAGCACAGAGGTCGCCTGACCCCTCCTGACCTGTCAGGAGCTTAGGGTCATGATGCATGTGAGAGGGTACAGGACGTCCCCTCTACCGTGCCAGCACGAAGGTTGCCTGACCCCTCATGACCTGTCAGGAGCTTAGGGTCAAGATGTAGGTGCGTGGGTACAGGGCGCCTGTCACCTGCTCCAGAGGACTGAAGGTACTCCCTTCCTCGTTTACCATCCGCACACACCGCTGTCCTCGTGGCACTGAGAAATGGATAGATAGATAGATAAGTAGTGCCCCAAGGCCCCATTGATGGGGCTCCTACAGCCTCAAGGTTACACTCCAACCAAACGCAGGGAAATCATGGACTCCTTTCGAGCGAGAAGGTCCCTAACAAAACTGTATTCCTTTCTGCTTACTGACGAAAATATGTAACTTTTCAAAGGCTTCAGTTATAGCAGTAAGTCCCTATCAAAGTTATGCCCAAAATATAACCAACAAAAAAAGAGGGGCACAAGAAACAGGAAAAAACGAAAAGTATTGAAAATGAAGGATTTTTAAGGTGAAAATCTCGTCCTTCGAAAAGGGGAGGTCATACTTAGTAGGAATGACACGAAAAGGCAAAGCATTCCAAGCTTAGCGGTGTGTGGAAAGTATCATGCCATTACAAGGCCCCAGCCTTGAGTTGCTGACGGCCACACAGTAATCAAGTGAGGACGCAGTGGGGTTCACCTGATGATGGAGGTGCGCAGGCAGCTAGTTCTTCATGGAAGTAACGGTAATGATGTCTGTGAAACAGGGAAAAGAGAACCATCAGTACAAAATAGGGAAATAAGATTAAGTTATAAGTTCAGACTGAGGGAATCTATACGTAGAATTGTATTAAATTCGACTCTGTGTGGCACAGTTACTGAATTTAGAGTCTCACCTCGCTAGATGTGACGAGATAGGTGGAAATGTTCAGAAAAGATTCTAAGACGACCTCTGGCGTTCGTGCAGACAGACTTAACCTATTATACAACATAGGCTTTCAAAACAGGTCAGATGTTCAGATGACACTGTGTTTCTTTATCGTGACATGATGTTAGTATAGAAACATGAAAGGAAACGAAAATCTTTTTGTGGTTTCATTGTATGTTCAAAACTTCGTCTGCCCCTCTGGAAATAGCTTCCCAAATCTGAGTTTAAACAAATCGGTTTGGATCGTGAACTTGAAGTAAGTGGAAGAATAAACAGTGAAGTCGTTTGAATTAATTGAGATATCTGATGAAGAGGGACAATGATGATGATGAAAATATATACAGAGCGCGGAAGATATGACAACCACAAGGGACACAAATATTGGGAGGGAAAATAGTGGTTGGTTCTTTCAGGGTCATTTAGGCCATCAACGTTGCCTTAAGCACCTTCTTCTTCAGGTGTTTAAGGTAATTCCGAGGCTACACGTGCCCTCCCTGCATGTATGGCCCTTTGCAACCCAGCTCATGAAAAGAACCTCATTGTTTTCAAAGCAAAGCATGAATAATGTATGTGTTAAGGGGCGGGACAGTGTGAGTAATGCTCACTTCCTGTAGGTATAAATAGGTAATTACGGTAATCATGATATTTTCATTTTTACTCAGCAGTGTCTCTGTCTACAGATGTGAGCGTCGGTGGCGGCTGGTGACAGTGGCGCCTTGGTTCTTGCGTCGGAGCCGGATCGAACCCAGCCTTCAGGTAAGGTGATGGCCACGTCCCTGTTCCCAGGTGAGGTGTCACCAGTGAGGGTCACCCATCTAATCCCACAACCACTATTCTGCCGTGTCCACCGTAAAACACTGTCATAGACCTGCCACAACATCGCTCTCTACCCATCTCTACATCACTGTCACAGCACTGTTACACTTCAACCACAGCTTTACCACACCCACTTTAACGTCACTTTAGCGTCACAACTCCACCACAACCTCGCCACTATACCACCACAGCCTAACCTCAGTTCCATAAAAGCTAAGATAGCCCCAGTACAGCGCCATCGCAGCCTCCCCATAGCCTCGCAGTAGCCCTAATCACAGCCCCGCCACAGCTCCTTTGCAGTCCTGCAACAGCACGACACAGCCTCACCACAGCGAGGTATACCCCATCAGAGACTCGTCACAGCTCCACCTCAGCCCCACTACTGAGCAACACAGCCCTGCCACAGCCCCTCCACAGCGTCGCCACATCCCCGCCACAACCCCACCATAGTCCTACTACACCCTTGTCACAGCGCGACACACCGCCGCCACTACTTCACCACAGCCGTACCATAGCCTCGTAGCCTCATCACCTCCTCACCATAGCCCTCACTAAAGCCCCTCCATAACCCTACCGCAACCGTACTACACTCGTGTCACAACCCTACCGCATCCCCTTCTCAGCTCAGCCACTGCCCTACCACAGCTTGGCCACTAACCCTACCACATTCCTATCATAGTCCCACCACAAGCCCGCCACAGCCCCACCACAACCGCGCCACCTGACGATCAATAAGCAAAAGCAACACTCCAGCAGGACCCAGCAGCTAGCAGGAAGCCAGTGATGACCTTCGGGCCACAACCTACGTTCTCCTGCTGATCGGGTCACCAGGTCTCAAAAGGTGGATGTGGCCACCATCCAGGTCATTCAGGTCCACACATCATTCAGTCTCAGGACGTGCACCTGGCCACCAATCCAGCCCATCTGTTTCACGGGTCATCAGGTCTCAGGAGGTGGCCGGGTCATCATCCAGGCCATTTAGATACACAGGCCACCAGATCTTAGATGGTGAACCTGGCCAGTATCCAGATCATTCAGGGTCACCAGGTCACAGGAAGTGACCCCAGCTACCATCCCGTCCCTCTGAAGCATACGAACATCACAATGATACCTCCAAAAGGTCAGTTGGATTAGAATCTTAGAGACACCGTAACATAGCAGAGGAACAGAAAAGAAGGGTGACATTGGTGAGACGAAAGGTGGAACAGATGGGAGAGAGAGAGACCTGAGGACAGGAAGGGTTGGAGAGAGTTGAAGAGTATGAGCGCTGAACGGAACAGCCGAATAAACCATAAGGATGCAGGATTCTCGTGAAAACAAATGACAAACGACAACTCAGTTATCAAGCTGTACATAACTTCTGTTGGCAATTAGTACATTGTAATGAGTGCACTAAATGAGATAATTAGTGTATCAAATGGGGCAATTAATGCATTAAACGAAGCTGTTGAAGCTAAACCACACCCGGGCCACAGCAATAGTCCAGTCTCCTCTCCCCAGGAGTGGGCAGTGTTTGGTGCTGGGGAGCGCGAGACGCAGGGGGGCGAAGCTCCCCGGGCCTCTGCCCCGGCGGGGGGGCGTCTGCTGTTGACGGCTGACCCGGGGCTCGTCCGCCGGGGAGCACAGGGGAGGGCGGAGGGGCGGGGAGGAGAGCCATGGGAGAGGGGGTGGACCAGGCTGGGGATTGGAAAATCCACGATAAAGGGGAGACAAAATTCTACCCTCAGGGGAGACGGGGAACCATGTAAAAGTGGAGATTTAGGGTGAGTGGGAGACAGAGTATGTTCTCCAGTTTAGTTTCTCTTCACCATTTGTTCTAAATTGCGTCGGAGACACAGCCAAGTTTCGCCTCTGTTCGAATCGCTGATCCTCACCTTCTTTTCGACGTTGGATCATTGATTCATATATACCAGTTCGAGACACCAAGATCCACTTCATCGTCCTGAAAGAAACGTTTCAAAGTTTTAGATGGACCAAACCACCATTTCATAGTGTGAGGAATCTGACCACAGGAAGGTCTAACACGCTCTGAAAAAGCAGGTAATGGCTCAACATGATTAGCAGTGATAAAACCCCCTGATGTGTACTTCATCAGATAATACCCACATTTCGTATTCAGTAAATGAGCCAATTACTGTAATAAAAGGATTGTAACCTAAAAATAGGGATTCAAATCAGTAATATCTGATGTTGAACTCATCCGACCACTAGGGTGTGACAAAGACCCTTTGTGAGCTCGGTCATCTTCTCATATATATATATATATATATATATATATATATATATATATATATATATATATATATATATATATATATATATGAAGTTTTCATTGCAGGCAGTCATCCCTGTAAATACCCAAAGACTTGCTATGTTCGATCTGATAGACTTTGATGAGATCACCCAACCTGTCGACGCTCATTATCCCTATGTCCCCGCCTCTACCTACAATGAGAGGTGTCTGACCACCGATTTGGCTAAGAAGCGCTGGGCTAGGATCACACCCAGCAAAGTTTTCTATAGCTTGGCTACAGTGTTGGAGTCACCTATGATATAGCTCATTACCTGCTGTCTTTCAATGACGTCTGTTATAAACATATTCCTAATATCTTGATGGGGATATCTTGAATAATTTCCTCTTGTCGTTAACGAAATCTCCTAGACTCCTGACGGAAATCTATCGCTACATTCGCTATCTTGGATATGTGTTTCACATCTGTTCTTTAAGCAGCAATTCTGACGCACACACTATTCGGAACTCCAGTGTGTTGTACCCCAAGAAGATGTGATCACTACCTTTCCTAGATCATATGAGTTAGACTAGGATTTGTGAAAATGCTGCCATAGTCGGTCCTAAGCTCGGGTTAGTACATGATAAAGGAATTCGGAAGGAGACACAAACGGCCATTCATATTGGACGCAACACACATAACATAAAAGAGCCTCTTACGCTACATTTACACACGGGCGCCCTGTGCCAGTAATAGCACAACCAACAACGCACATATATACCCGACCTGTGCCGGTAATGGCACACCCAAGAAGACACACACACAAACACAAGGACCTGCGCCATTATGAAACCCTAGGGACACACACCCGACCTGTGCCAGTTATGCGACACCTGAGAACATACCTGTCACTGACAAGAGCCCACGATTCTTTACACACACACACACACACACACACACACACACACACACACACACATACACACACCATTCCCCACCAACTGCTGTGTTAGCTCATCACATACAGGAGGAGACAGACAGTAAGAGAGTAATTTACCGTAAGAGTTATTCTCAGTATCTAAGAACAAAGAGGTAGAGAGTGAGGATACAACGAGGTGGAGCTGAGTGTGAGGAGAGAGGATACCCATAGACGAGAGGACATTGTGCCACTTAAGACAGTGGAACACCACTCGTCATCCACACACCGGATATTTACCACTTAATCATCCATCAAAGCACTGCATTGTGTCTTGATTAATCCCTCGATATATCACAACGAGCTATAATGATCACTAATTACTCTCCTTTTGCTTGATTGTAATGACTTTGCCGTGGCCAGACTGATCAATAGTAGAGACCTGGAGTTGTGACAGTAGTAGAACCATGTAGCACTGATCAATACAACAGCTACTGAGCTTGTGTTAACCACCCGCTACCTTTATGGACGCAGCGAAAATACTCCTCACTCGAATCCCACAAAGAGGAGGAATGAATACGTTATGACAAGTTCATTTATCCTGAGTGTGTCACCCCAGTCCAGAGGGAGTCTAAGGTAGTACAGGAAATTGGTTACTTCAACACTGCTGTTGGTCGATGGAGTGGACGTGATGACCTTTTAACACAATATTCATATAAATCTGATTCATTTTTTCCTTACGCTGCCGCTAAATTGCAAAAGTCACAGGTATGCATGTATATTGAAAAGATGTTCTCATTATCCATCTAAATGCCCTTTGAAGTTCCAGATGTACGATTTAACAGTTCACTGTGCATACATATATACTCAAACGGAGAATTACCTATAAAATTTACACTGAATGTAACCAAGGCAGCACAGTTGTTGTCAGTCGTGAGCTTAAAGCTTGGTGCCTGAAAAGTCTATTCTTGAACGTATTCATGGCGTTGCTTTCAACTACTCTGGTAAAACACTTCGTATGTTTATACGGTAATCCTGCTGAAGGAAAAATTCTTAGCCTCATTTGCAGTAAAAAGCGTTTGCCCACAAGTTTATAGCCATTACTACGAGTGAAATAAGATAAATGTTGCATAAAGTAGCTTGTTAGATCGAGATTATCAAAGCCTTTGATAATTTAAGATGTATTAGATCATATCGCAACTTTTTCTTTCCTAAGCTAAATAAGTGTAAGTTGTTTAGAATTGTTTCTCAGTCCGAAAACCGTCTTGGTAGCGCGTCGCTGCACACACTCCGCTTTGTCTGTCTTCTTACAGAAAGGATAATCAAGGCTGAACCCAGTACTCAAAGTAGGGATGCACAAGTAAATTGCAAAGATTGCGAATTAGCTCCTTTGACTCAACGTCAAATGCCCCGCTTGTGGCTGATGTAAATTTTGTTCCCCTTTCTTACCGTTTGTTTGCACTCCTCACTTAGTTCTAGGTCACCAGAGACTATCACACCCAAGTTTTCTTCCTCATTTACCTTTCGTAGTTCAACGGACTTCATACTGTAGCTTGCCTTCTTGTTTTAGATACAGGTGTAGTTACTGATATTCAAATCCATTCCTCACTGTAGATATAGTCAATCTGTATTAAGCTACTGACGTTACATTCCTGTAATACATTCATTTCCTATCCAACAGCTGAGGAGGAATCTGATGCATCATCCTTGCCACAGTCACCTCTTGTCATCTGACGTCCTTCGTCCCCCAGTTGCAGTACGGTAACGCAACAGCATCGAACTCATCCGATCTCGTCTTGTCCGCTACAGGAGCACCCATCAACTCAACCCTTGCCTGAAGTGTCTGTGGTTAGTAGACTTTGTATCAACCTCCACGTTTGTGTATTCTCTCTATCTGAATATTTTCTCATATATCACATCTTGGATGCTGTCGCATATATTTTCTTTTTTCTTAATCATTTTCGTCCTTTAGCTACAGTTGATTTTAAGAAATGCAAATTATCATTACTGCTCCCTACTAACCTCTTGTTCCGCCACATCATCTGCTTCATGATAATTGCTGCGAGAAGTGGTAGTTCCAAAAGACCAAGAACCTATAAAAGTAACACAATTTTTTTCAAAAAAGGAGAGAGAAAATGGACTTTAAGACCATTCCCATTTCACTCTTACTTCGGTTTGAATTTGACAGGTTCCAACCTTACATGTTAATAAAGATGACATCACAAAATTTCACGTACCAAAAAGAAAAAATGCTTATTATGAAATACGATTCCATAACAAAAGATCATTTGTAACGAATGCATCTCCGTGGTATAACGGTTAGTGTTGCCGACCATGACGCACTCATGGGACGACCGGGATCGAGCGCATAGGTGAGAATTCTGGTTGCGGAACAGGGCCCACAGTCAACCAACCTGTTCATCTTCCACCAGGAGTTGGTCGATAGATTAGGTATACCTGGCTTAGGCTAGAGTATACGTGGAATCAAAAACCCACAACACAGGATATCGAACCTGCGCGAGGACAGCGGATTTTGACAAAGGTGATTGAGTGGTTCGAACAATGGCAAATGGACTGCAATGTTGTTATCTGAAAAGCAATGCGTTTTGACAAGAAAAATATCAATTACGATAATATAGATTCACGGTAAGATGCTAATGAGAGAACGAGAAGAGAAAGATTTCTGGGCGATAATTGCAAATGACGTATGATCACAGAACTGCTTAAGATAAAACAAAAAGAAAGATATATTATATGGACTGAAGTGGAACTGCAAATTGAAGGATATGATATTTATCTTTTGCAGCTCCTTAGTCAGACCTTATTTAGAGCATGCTGTACAGTTCTGGTCCCCAGACTTGATAAAAGAGAAAGGAAACCTTGAACGAATACAAAGAAGAGCAACTAAATGACATCTGTCGCTCAGAAATAAACTATATGCAGAAAGATTCACATATCTAAGATTGTTTTCTCGAAAATAAAAGTAGACTCTGAGGAGATATGATAGAAGTGAAAGGCAGGGGATATAACACTAACGTGGGTACAAGTTTTTTTCTTCAGTTGTAGAGTTATAGAACTAAATTTAGAATAAACTCTCGGCAGATGTTTTCGAGACGAGGACTACCATTACCTCTGAATCAGGTCTTGACTGATGCTCTCATGATGTCAATTGTCAGTGAATAAATCTGATCAAGAATGAGAACAAAAACAAAATCTTAACTTCTCGTAAAGAGATAATTCAACTTTTTTCTTTTTCGTTTCAGAGTTGAATCTCCTCCCCAGAAGAACCCGATGCGGTGTAAGTTTACAGTATTTTTCCCATTTCCACTTTTCTATGACATTCTCTTACCATTCTACCCGGCACATGGTACATGGTTTTTTGGTGCGCATTCTAAGTTATTTTTTCTGCTGGTTGTTGTGCCGGAGTGAGAGGTGGATGAGGAGAAGCCTTCTGATTTACTCTCCTCTTTCTACCTCCGTAGATTCGACGCTTAGGTTCCTATTGATGTCCTTCAGTATATAACTTATTCCGTGGGTCATCAGGTCTCCCGTTACCTGTCTCTCCCATGTGTTCCCACCATCTCTCCTGCTTCACAACTATTTTGCCACCAACACGACCTTGTCCCCAACACCACCCTCCCCAGCAACATCTTGCCCCGACACCAAGCTGCCCTAACACCACCCTGCCCCAATACTATCCTCTCCCAACAACCTGCTTTAAGACCATGCTGCCCCAACACCAACGTGTCCCAACACTACCCTGCTCCCAACACTATCCTGTCCCAACACTACCATGTCCCAACACCACTGTATAAAACACCACCCTGCCCCAACACCGCCCTGCCCCAACACCACCCTGCCCCAACACCACCCTGCCCCAACACTATCCTGTCCCAACACTACCATGTCCCAACACCACTGTATAAAACACCACCCTGCCCCAACACCACCCTGCCCCAACACCTCTCCTACTGGTCAGTATACAAGTTACCAAAACACAGTTCCGTCAACCACGTGCTCAAAGACGAAAATAAAAGGAAACAATCGATAAGGTAGAAACGAGTAGAATACTTATGAGAAATAACGTCACTGTAGGAGTTCGTTGACAACACATTCTGACATTGGTTCGAATCCTACCGTCTTCTTCACCGACGGTTTGACCCGTCACCTTGACACACTGGAGGCTTAGTGTCATATTGATTGTTAAGGTAGAGCCTTACACCCAAACGACCAACCCCCTACTCTCCCTCCCTCTCACTCCCTCTATGTCTCTCCTTTCCTCCACCTTCCCTCCCCATGACCATCATTGCTACGTTTCAGCTGAATTCATCGATTTCTTGAGCCCGCCAGTTTTCTTGAAGCGGTCAGTATTCTCAGTACACTCCTCCTTCATAGTGAAAGATGATATATGTACCGTGAGTAGTGATAGATGAAGTCTGAGGGGTTATAGATGCACTCTGGGTTGTGATTCATGCACTGCGAGGGGTGATAATGCACTATGAGTAGTGAGAGATGCACTCTGAGTGGTGATAGATGCACTCTGGGTTGTGATTCATGCACTGCGAGGGGTGATAAATGCACTATGAGTAGTGAGAGATGCAATCTGAGTGATGATAAATGCACTCTGAGTGGCGATAGGCTCACTCGGAGTAGTGATAGATGCAACTTGAGAAGACAAATCCTTCCACTAACAACCAGTCCACCCACAGCAAATGATGCACTCAAAACAAAGACTCGAGAGAAAGGTACACAGTAGCGAATATAGTTCACTTCGACAGATGCACGCAAATATTTACTTCATAGACCATAAATACACGCATGACACAACAAAAAACCATAATGCACTCACATTTTCTTTCATAAGAACTGTAGAGTGTTTTGCAGTGACGCGTTGTGACTGTGGATCGTAATGTAAAATCCTAAATTCCTGTGTATGATAATGAAAATATCAATATCTATCAACAATAAGCAACAGTTTACCGAATTACATGCAGTCACACGGCTAACCTGTTCCTTAACTTATTAAACAACACTATCCAGCGAAAGCTGTTGGGGCGAGTACGTCACTAAAATTAGGATATTTGAAAACTATGAAACAAATTGACTTCTTAACATTACCTTGAAGCTGTAGCCATGGCGCCATTTCGTTCAGTCCCTCCAAGTAGGAACTTAAGAGAAACCTGTTAGCCACGGAGAACCCAAACTTAACCGAACCTTATCATTGTTTTCCATTTTAGATAATGGTAAATGAGACTGTAAAAATGTCTCATCAATTCCTGGCTGCTGGTGTTCGTCCAGTACGCAGGCGCCTCATAATGGGCTATGTAAGACCTTAATTCACAACTAAATCACTGATAAAGTAATATCAGTATACAAGTCTTTGTTATGAATTAGATTGCTCATTATCGATTTCTTTCGCTTAGTTGGGTACGATCTACACATCTAAACTTACAAGATAAAGTTAGTATCTTATTACTACCTCATCAAATGATTCGCCAGTCATCAAATGATTCGCCAGTCATCAAATGATTCAACAGTAACTACTCGTTGAGAATCATATCATATCAAATGTTATAATTCTATGATGGATGGAATGACATTTCCTACCTTGCTGAGGCCATCTTTAGATACCGATTTATGACATCTAGTCTGGTCTAGGCAAAGTCTACTCCCTCACCCTGCTGTATACTATGTGGTCGACGTAAAAGCTGTGGCTTGGGAGATGATTCCTGTCCTACATTACAGGATATGTGCGAGCATGTGTGAGCATGTCATTCATAATGATGTTTAGGTGCCTGAGCTTTGACTCCCAGATCATTAGAAACTGTTCTAATTTTGCCCCAGATACTTAAGAAGTATTCTAACTTTGCTCTAGATACTTGAGAAGTATTCTAACTTTGCTCTAGATACTTAAGAAGTATTCTAACTTTGCTCTAGATACTTAAGAAGTATTCTAACTTTGCTCTAGATACTTGAGAAGTATTCTAACTTTGCTCTAGATACTTAAGAAGTATTCTAACTTTGCTCTAGATACTTAAGAAGTACCCCAGCTTTGCACCAGATACCTGAGGACCAAAACATTGCCCTCAAATGCTTGAGGAGTATCTCAACTTTCTCCTAGATACTTTAGAAGTATCCCACCTTACTTGAGGTACTTATGTATTAGATACTTAAGTATTAGGCTAATTTTGCCCCTAAATGCTAGAGAAACATCCTAACTTTCCCCCAGATACTCTAGAAGTATACTAACTTTACCCCAGATACTCTAGATATATCGTAACTTTGCCCCGAATGCTTGATAAGTATCATAACTTTACCCCAGATACTTGAGAAGTATCGTAACTTTGTCAAGAGTAAACAGTCCTCTCACCATGTAACATGTTACGTAATTCAGTCGTTGTGGCTCAGCTCGGGGACTCTTTTTTTTTTGTATTATGTATCCTCTTTTGCGTCACGACCCACAGGATGGGCTCGAGGACGCGATAAATTCGCCGCTTTTTCTCGGAAAAAAAAAAAACAATTCGGGAACTGAAAGATATTTTCAAATCACAGAACTCGAAGTGTTGACAATGTCAGATACCGTTACTTGTGTGAATTAATCATCGGCTTTGTATTTCAGCTGAACGTATGACTCTCTCTCTCTCTCTCTCTCTCTCTCTCTCTCTCTCTCTCTCTCTCTCTCTCTCTCTCTCTCTCTCTCTCTCTCTCTCTCTCTCTCGTCGATGTTAGTGTTCATTCCTTATGAACTTATCCACCTACTAAGCAGCCCAGGTATGTACCAGATAACATGACATCTGTATAATAGCTTCCAGATCGTACTGCTGTCTCCACCAGCAAGGTCAGCCTTGCTAACTCACGAGGACAATAGTACCAATGATCTTACGTCGTAATCCCTTTGCGAAATTAAGAAAAGAAAACGTTGTTACCTTCTCAGTCGATGAGATGAGAATGGTAAGTAAAGAGAGAGAGAGAGAGAGAGAGAGAGAGAGAGAGAGAGAGAGAGAGAGAGAGAGACGCAGAGAGATGGAGGTGAAGAGAATAAACAGTGAGTAAATAGAGAGAGACAGACAGATAGAGAACAAAGAGACAGAGAGGATGAGTGATTAAAAACGAGAGAGAGAGAGAGAGAGAGAGAGAGAGAGAGAGAGAGAGAGAGAGAGAGAGAGAGAGTGGTAGAGAGAGAGAGAGAGAGAGAGAGAGAGAGAGGTAGCCCGCACTTCCCGCGGTAATCTCGCCACGATGGCCCGACCGTCATAACACAGCAGGTGGCGGCGGCGCCCGTGGTGGAACTCGACGCTTTTCGCCTTTAGCTTTCTTTTTTCCCTTCCCTCACCTTCAGCGGGCGTTCACACGGAGTGATCAGTTGGTAGGTTACACACTTACTGCTCTCCGTTCCCGCAGTCGCATGTGCCTGCAACTCGCGTCAGAATAGAGCCGCATGCGGAAAGATAAAGTCCCCTTTTTCCTGAGGGCTGGAAGATGAGTGGGTCAGGTTCCAGGCGCAATGGTCGCACGTGAGAGCGAGGACTTTGGGGGGTGTTCCAGGCACCAGGGACATTGTCCAGCGATAGCAAGGGAAATAGAATTAGGTGGTTAGAGCCGCGTGTGGGCGTAGTCCAGGCCAGCTGGGGGTGAGACCCAGCTGGAAGAGGGGCAGCCGGAGCCGGAGGTTTCTAGACACACCATGAGATATTCAGACAAATCCAGCATGTAATCCAGCCTTCATCTTCCTCCTTTTCTTCTTGATGGATATTATGCTAGTGATGTGGTGTGTTCTGGTAAACTGTGTGGTGGAGGGTTGTATGGCCGGGGAGTGTGTGGTGGAGAGTTTGTGGTGGAGAGTTATGTGGCTGGGGAGTGTGGTGGAGGGTCGTGTGGCTGGGGAGTGTGTGTGGTGGAAGGTTGTGTAGTTGGGGAGTGTGTGGTGGAGGGTTGTGTGGTTGGGGAGTGTGTGTGGTGGAAGGTTGTGTGGTTGGGGAGTGTGTGGTGGATGGTTGTGTGGTTGGGGAGTGTGTGGTGGAGGGTTGTGTGGCTGGGGAGTGTGTGTGGTGGAGGGTTGTGTGGCTGGGGAGTGTGTGGTGGAGAGGTATGTCGTGGAAGGTGATGCCTCAAGAGAAACGTTTCAGCCACAGTAGCACCAAACATGGATGTGCCTTTGGGATAACAAATCCAACTCAGGCTCAAAAATACGATGTGGTATACGGTGGTCGACGTGCTGTCAGTGGACTGAATCAGGATATGTGAAGCGTCCAAGGTAAACCATGGAAAGGTGTATGTGATCTGGTTGTAGATAAGGAGCTGGAGTTTCGTTGCAATACCCATGACTGATGGAGAAAGGATATGAGCGGATGTGGTCTTTCTTTGTCTGTTCCTGGCGCTACCTCGCTAACGCGGGATACAGCTATCAAGTATGGAAAAAAAAAGTGATATGCTGTGGGGTCATTAGCAAAATGACAAATACAGAACAGTTCCTTTGCACATTCTCTTGGTTAAAGACATCCGTTACTATCTGTTCAGTTATGGTAGTGCAATCCTTGTTTTTCCATTTTAATGTCAATTCTTTAATGTCTTGGTGATTCAGAGACTCCACTGACTATTCACTGGGAATACTGACGCACAAAACCGGGTTAGAAAAGTTGAGCAAACCGAAATTCCCTGACAGGTTATCAAGTTTGCAGAACTCCAAGCCCTGTTGACCAAATCTGACCATCAGCCATCTTGGACACTGAACTTATGTTTTGACTGCACGAAGTTACGCCAGTATAGACCTCCTCAGTTGATGTCCCTCTGGCATAGCAAAATGCAAACTAAGAACGTCGTAGATACTGAAGATATATCTCAATCTGATGTCAATTTGTGGTTAGCTGAGTTAATCTGGAGGTACCGAATCACGACCTGCTCCACCTCCTGTAAGGCCACTCTATGTGACTGTAAACCACCAATTGAAACTCCTTCTCATGTCACGCCACAGTGGCTTCAGGAAACCAATCTACTCCTGATTGCGTCAACCAGACGCAGCCAGACAGTGACTGACAAGGTGACAGCACGTAAATAGTAAGTTCTTGATCCCAGGATTATGCAACTTTGACGCTAGGATCAACACCTAAAGGCACCAGATGCCACATCAAGTAGGGTTGAGGAAGAACTGTGGCTAGGGGACCTTGCTTGACACATCTTTGGGTTCCATAGGCGTCCAACATCAGCTTCTCTTTACACTGACACCAACTTGGCGTCTTCAGTCTACGCTAGTGTGACGCCATTTCAGTGACTCAGGACCTCGGAACTCATCAACGATCTGCTCGGCTTATTTGCGAATAGTCGAGTGCTCTACTGATGACCGTCAGGAGAAATTTATCACATTAAGTACCACTGCAATTACGAGACTTCATGTAAAGATTAACATCACGTTTGATAAATGAGTGAAAATTAACTCTACATTAACAAGTGAGAAGAGGATATTAACATTGCTATTTACACTGACAGTTACTAAGCACTTCAAACTGTACGTGCGTGTCGGTATGTGTGACAGTAGTAAGTAATGTTGGGGTTAGATATGAAGTGTAAATTTTGTGCCACCTCTGACTAATGGCCAGCAGGCCTGCCAGCAACGAGTAGCTGTGTTCTGGAGTTCACAAAAACATTTGAGTACGTTTTCGGGAGCATGTAGCATTTCATCAATATATATATATATATATATATTTATATATATATATATATATATATATATATATATATATATATATATATATTATCCCTGGGGATAGGGGATTAAGAATGCTTCCCACGTATTCCCTGCGTGTCGTAGAAGGCGACTAAAAGGGGAGGGAGCGGGGGGCTGGAAATCCTCCCCTCTCTTTTTTTTTAATTTTCCAAAAGAAGGAACAGAGGGGGCCGGGTGAGGATATTCCAAATAGGCCCAGTCCTCTGTTCTTAACGCTACCTCGCTAACGCGGGAAATGGCGAATAGTTAAAAAAAAAATATATATATATATATATATATATATA
>NC_092229.1:3619994-3637494 GCF_036320965.1 Panulirus ornatus
AAAACATCGTTTTCCTTCAATAATCTTTATAGTATTTTGTTCTCCTTAGGAACCAATTTGCCAATGCAATGATATTCGTTTCATTGTCCCCCTTTTGATATTTGCGCGTGTTGACCTCGACCCTCACGTAATTAGACGGTCGTTACAACGAATATTCGTCGCTCGTCCGTTAACTTTTTCCCGCTGACCGTACGTTGAGGTGTTGCGACGGCTGAGCGCATGTGCAGTCTGGGTGGACGGGGAGAGCGGAGCTTACGTGGCAGTGTGTGTGGACGACAACAACATTGCCTGTGTGAAATACGCCTGTGTGTGTGTGTGTGTGTGGGGCGCGCCTACTTACGCTTACCTACTACGATATCTAGCTTAAATGACAGGGCTAACGCAACGCTGACGATAGATAGATAGATGAATAGATAGACAGAGAGAGAGAAAAAAAAATATTCCTAATAAGAGCGACAACAGATCCAGCATGAATACAGGCGACATATATCAGTGTCGCCCGCACATCCCTCATACATACGTCGTGCCTTCACTGTATGTATGTATACCACATTAGTACACCTCATTAGCACACATTACTAGTACACGGGTACACGTCCTCAACACAAGAGTACATGTTCTCGGCTGATATGATCACGTCATTAGCATTCACGTCCCGAGAATACACGTTTAGTTATAATGATAGTTGATACATGGGTTTTCTAACTGAGCACATAAAATACGCAGTATCGTCTTTTATTGCACTGGCGTGATAAACTTGATAGCGTGCCATTGGCAACGGATTTCCAGGTAACTAGCGAAAAGAATCCAGAAATATTAACGTAAACACCATCTGTCTCTGAGAGATCGATTGTGTGGGAGGAGTGGAAGACGCCCACACTCAGATCACGCATTCTTAAATGGTTGAGGTCAAAGGCTCTCACGTGCAGGTGTGGTAGTCACATACGAGGAATGCTATGGGCGGGCGATTCTGATCTGGAAAGCAGAATCAGCTTCACACTAGGGAAGGAGATCGTAGGGATGGTTCCAGTCTCCAAGGGATGGTTCCAGTGTACAAGGGATGGTTCCAGTCTCCAAGGGACAGTTCCAGTCTCTAAGGGATGGTTCCAGTCTCCAAGGGACAGTTCCAGTCTCTAAGGGATGGTTCCAGTCTCCAAGGGATGGTTCTAGTCTCTAAGGGATGGTTCCAGTCTCCAAGGGATGGTTCCAGTCTCCAAGGGACAGTTCCAGTCTCTAAGGGATGGTTCCAGTCTCCAAGGGATGGTTCCAGTCTCCAAGGGATGGTTCCAGTCTCTTATGGACAGTTCCAGTCTTCATGGGACAGTTCCAGTCTCTAATGGACAGTTCCAGTCCCCAAGGGACAGTTACAGTTTGTCCGACCAAGAAACGGAAAATGTGAGTAATTGGCTGTATTTGTGCTTCTTCTCTCCACCTCATAATAAATGTCAACCTTAAGAAGAGAAGTGAAGGCCACAGTCAGGTGGGGGTCTGTATACCCGCTGGAAGCAGCTTCAACAAATCCTCCAGCACCTTTTCATCGGCTTCCGTTTCCTGTTCCATTCATACCCCGTTTTCTGTTGTGCTCCCGGTATTGTTGGGGGCGGCTGACCACGTGCCCTAGAGGGTTGAGGGAGGGAGGAAGGTGATGGGGCTAAATGAAGGGGAGGTGGATGGCTACGGGAGTGACAGGGGAGGGAGGGAGGTGGGGTGTCATCAAGGGGTGGTTGTGCTGGTGACAGAGCGGGGGATTAGCCCACATGAGGAACTCCCAGCGACAGGAACAGCCAGGATCTATTAATGTGCCTCGAATTTGTTCCCCGAC
Source organism: Panulirus ornatus (assembly GCF_036320965.1). Classification (NCBI taxonomy): domain Eukaryota; kingdom Metazoa; phylum Arthropoda; class Malacostraca; order Decapoda; family Palinuridae; genus Panulirus; species Panulirus ornatus. The sequence goes on from NC_092229.1 coordinate 3,621,817, forward strand.
TTATGGTTGGTGTGTGTGTTGGGCTACACAGCACACAGTAACCAGCGATGTACTATACTAGGGTGGTATATGACCAGGTGAACACGTATCCCAAATACTGGCATTTGTATGTATGATTACTTGATGCCCTCCAACAGCAAGGATTCGAACCGTGTACCATTAGTGTGGTAGGTGGGTGCATTAATTACTAGGCTATGCTGTCCAGAATAGGGGAACGACTATTGGATTACTAGTAATCGAATAGTCTTCGTCTGACGTCCATGAACAACGGGGTTCGAATCCTTGTTGTTGGAGGGCATTATGTGTTCTATGAGAGTACGCGTTCCTTGGTGTTTATATATATATATATATATATATATATATATATATATATATATATATATATATATATATATATATATATATATATATAAACTACTTCAGACACTTGAAAAGTATCCTAATTTTGCCTACTGTAAATAGTTAACATGTTACATGATTTATCACATGACTGAACGAAGTCCGCTAACACACTCGCCACAACTACCATGATACTAGACAACATAAAACTGATACAATTCTCTAAATTCTCTAAATCGTGAATTCCCTTCATCCCTGAGTATATGATCGCGTGAAAACTAACCACAGATCCTCTTGCCTTTTGTATCAGGCGATGAATAAGGGCGGAGGGAATAAGGGCAGGAAACCTTTCTCTTCTATTGCTGTCACCTTCCAATAACGGGAACAGAAGGAGTCAAATGAGGAGTTGTCGTCCAATGCTCAGGGTGAATATGGGTAGCAGTGGTTGTCAGGATCACAACATGGGAGAGAGATAACGAGGCGTTGTGTGTGATCAGAGACCCTTGGATGTTCTGGCTCTAAATGAAGCAAAGTTGAAGGATAAACAAAACGGTTCGGGAATGTTCAGGCTGTAAATTCCACCGACATTGAAAGGACGAGAGACAAAGACCACTTGCTGAACCAGGTACGCAAAGAGAGGTGATGGATCAAGGATACAGTCCTGCCTACACCCCCAAACAGTTGAGGAATCTATTGTGTTCCCTACAGACCTTGAAGACACTGGCAGTGTCCTCAGCGCTGGTGGATAATGACTGTGAGGATCTTGGGAATCCAAGGGAGTTTGTGAAGTGTCTTACGGTGCAATGAATCCAATACTTTTTTCTTTCCTACATATATTATAAGGAGCTTCAGTCGAACCTCGCATTCATACGCTACAGTGATATAAAGCGTAAGAATGCAGCAAATCAATGACATGTGCTAGATTTCAGACTAACCAAAATGATATGTCGAAAGCGAGTCGTTGTTTCCTTTTCCCAATCGAGAAAGATGTAAGCTACCAAGTCATGGCATCTGACGTTCAGGAACGGACTATGTGAGCAAGAGGGAAACACGATCACTTTCACAGGGCTGCGTGAGCCCCATAAAAGGAGTTACATGACTGATTGATTATATACAGATGGACTGCCTGAGGTATATGAGTATGTGATCCTGATCACCAAACCGTTTCGCAGCTTCACAGGTTACCTAGAGCATTCAACTGGGTGCAAGGCACGGCCCAGACGTGCACACGTGCACACGGGAGGAGGAGGTGTGGTGCTGGCGAGCACACATGGGTGAGGGGTGGATGGAGATGCAAGTGTGCACATACCAGCAGCAGGCGACAATCATAGCCACTTGTGGTGATCCATCAGTATCACCCACACCTATTGATTCCGCCCCCATGTCTCGCGCTTATGCTGGTCTGACTGATAACGCCTTACCCCACGCCCGCTCGCCACCTCTCTTCCTCACCCCACGCCCACGGTGCCCAATCCACGCCCACGGTATCCACCTTACGCCCGCGGCATCCCTCCCTACTCTACGCCCACGGCGCCACCTCTGTCCAACACATGCCTGCTGACTCCATTCACTGACATAAGATTGGGGATCTGTTTTACCTCCCGTACATTCTCGTATTTTCCTTCTGATTTTCTACATGGCTTTGAGTAATCCATAAGTCTTATGAAGAGCTGTTTCTTCAGTAACTTGTACTGAAACAATACTCTTTCATCCTGCTCACTCTTGGCCCTGGGGAACTAACTTAACCGTCTCATTATCTTGAGTAACACTTTCATACATCAAAATATTATAATTAAGTACAGCATTAGGGTCTCTCCTTTTAGTTCATGAAAAATTGTGTTTTTCAAAAGGGCAGATATGATCGGGAGGTGTTGGATTTAAGTACAGGAGGCTAAGACGGTGGTGAAAGTGAAAAGAGAGATGTATAGGAATTATTTACGGGAAAGGAATGCGAGTGATTAAATCTACAACAGAAAGCAGCAGATAAGGAAGAAAGTGCAGGGGCTGGAAAAAGGGTAATTTTAAGAAGTGATTACTGAAAATGCTGACAAAGCTTATGTGCTTTACTGACCACAGTTCATACGTGAGGTCACTGCTTCTAAATACATTGTTGTTCTTGTCCGCAGGTTGCATTAGGACCGGCCAAGGCTGTCGTCTCTTACGCACGGTGATAAGACCAATCTGCATATCAATCACGGGACAGAACGAGCCGTTGGATTCATGGATGATACTTCACACCTGGGGCTAACCCTGGACTCACTGTTGTCTCAACATCTCTCCAGGTAAGTCATCGACAATCACCCAAGAGGAGGCGTGCGGCAGGCGATAAGCAGGTATCTATGTGGACTTAGTATTATTGGAACCAAATCAAAAATATGATCAGTACTGTTCGCTTGCCTAGGCACTTCCCTGACCGTGATGTATTCATGGGCTTCCCGGGGTCAAGCCTACATAAGTTCGATTCCTAGTCGCAGCAATCTGCCCAAAGTTAACCCAGGTGTTCATCTTACCCCAGGGGTTGGTCGATAAATGGGCACTTGGCTAAGGCTAAAGTATATATATATATATATATATATATATATATATATATATATATATATATATATATATATATATATATATATATATTCTGTTGACCGTGTCATCTCTTCTAGTATATAAAAAAGATGACCTGAAAATGGTTTTATCAGAAATAAAAGCACACGCCTCATTTCCAGAGACACATGAAGAAACATTTCCAAAAGAGAAGGCATTTGATAACATGGCATAATCTGCTGAGTAAATTTCACTTTCAAGACGAGTGTCACTAATGCCTATGTTTGCCAAACGCACGACAATTATGCCATCTTTAATAGCATGGTCAATCAAGGGTCATTTACTCTTCAGGAAGTAGTGAAAGTGAAAACATTTGCACGTGCTGGACGACCTGATGATGACAGCGTCACAGGGGTTAGAGAGTTGCCAAAAAATGCAAGCGTCCCTCCACAGTCTGACGTCTCGCTATTCTGTAGTCTTTACCATAGCTCACGATGCTGTGTCTGTGGACGGTGTAGATCCTCTAAGTTTAGGATGATCAGGCAAGCCTTGACGTATGAAAGCGTGCAGGTTCGACCGTTCCATGATCTGTCTCTTAACAACATCTTAGTTATCCCCCTGACATATCCAGACCTGTATTTACATAGTTCACTCAAAATTTCCAAACAAATATTTCACATTTCTGAAATTACCGCCACCGTTTAAGGCAAAGTAATGAGCACTTGAACCACCCCTTTCTAAAGGTTACAAATGTTGCTACTTTCTCTCTGTTCTACAGGTATCATTGTAGCCATCTGTTCTCCTAACTTACCTTCATGTGCTCCCTCCTCCAGGGCTTGCACCCGAAGCAGGGCCTCTTGCTGCTGTTTCCTACATTTCTCTGTGGAGGCCGATCACTCGAGGATAGACCATTATGTTATCTCCCTCTTCCTTTGGACAGTTAAGTCATGAAGTTCTCTTCCTCCTATTATCTTTCTCCCTACAAACTCTGTGTCTGTAAGAGTCGGGTCTACAGACTCCTGCGGAGCTATGGTTAATTCCTACTTTTTTTTTCTTAGTCTCACTGTGTGTCTTACACCTGATATGGTGGCATGTTTTCCCATGCCATGTCGGCCGCTGAGAAAGAGAGAGAGAGAGAGAGAGAGAGAGAGAGAGAGAGAGAGAGAGAGAGAGAGAGAGAGAGAGAGAGAAAGAACCACAGTGGTGCATGTGCACGCCTGGGACATTGTCTGTATTCATACACCGCCTCCTGTGTTCTGGGCCACTTGACCACAAAGGTACCGTAGCCGGGGAATATAAAGCAAGCGAGGCCCCCGCGAATCATTTTCCGAGCAGCAGTTGTCTGCGTAATAGCCTCTCGCTCCTTATTGACAACCTGTCACAAACAATTGGACTGCAATTTTCAGGTGCATCAAATAAATATCAAGTAGAAAATGTGCAGTTCCGAGCGGTCACGTCTTTACAAGGGAGGAAAATGTTAGGCTGGCCCAGTCAGGTGAAAGGTTAGACAAAAGGTTCCCCTCGCACGGCTGTCAGAGACAGGTCTGCCTCTCTCTCTCTCTCTCTCTCTCTCTCTCTCTCTCTCTCTCTCTCTCTCTCTCTCTCTCTCTCTCTCTCTCTCTCGTCCCCCACCTCTACCCACCTGGAGCCCACCAGGATAACGTGAACCTATTCCCACCCACCAGGCTGACAAGGCCCCATCCCGGTACACCTGGAACCCACCAGTTGACGTGACCCCCATTTCCAACCCAAATATGACCCACCAGGCTTGATATGACCCCATCCCACCCACCTCGATCCCACCAGGATGACCTAGTCCCATTCCGACCCACTTGGAACCCATGAGGTGAATGTGTTCCCAACCCAACCCACCTGGAGCCCACTAGGTTGATGTGACCCTTCCCTAGCCCACCTGGACTCCATCACCACCCAAGTTAAACCCACCAGATTAACGTGGCCTTATCCCAGCCCACCTGGAACCCACCAGGTTAACCTTATTCCTTGCCACCTGAAACCCCACACAAATCATCACTACAAGCCATAGTCCATGTGATATCGTCTTACAGTTTGTTTTGCTTTAATAAACGACTAGAAATTAATTATAAATGTTAACCTTGCTCTGAGAATGATATTTGCTCATATAACAACCCTTGAGGAGTAGGAAAGTGTGTGTGTGTGTGTGTGTGTGTGTGTGTGTGTGTGTGTGTGTGTGTGTGTGTGTGTGTTCTGCTCTCGTAGGTCTCCATCTTTTTTTGAACTTTATTGTCAAACAACATTTAAGGGTCTTTATACACTGTCGGCGTTTACAGTTTAATAAGCGACCTCATTCCATTCACCTACAATCCTAACACGATGAAAGTACGTCTTCCCAGCCTTTCTGGTGCATTTCTTGCCTCGATCCTCGTCATGGCCTCTGGCTGCTCTGTCGTCCCATTTCTGGTAATTCAGTAACGCCCGGCCCACATACCCTTCTCTTACGTCACAGACGGAGCTAACACTCATGAAAGTCTAAAAGGTTTTTTTTTTGGATGGTTTCCTTTCCATGAATTAACATTATCTCCCTTGGAGCGTCTTATTCACAAGTAGTCACCAGTTTCCTCCCTGTTTATATATTCCAATGTTTTAAACAGCACACTCGTCTGCGAGACCGGTCTTGTAGTTCAGCACAATTTCTCTATCTCCTTTCTCAGAGAAAGACACGATATTTGTCCTCTTTCACGCCCTTAGTACTACATACTCCTCCGGCGACATGCTGAGCATTTCAAGCGGCCTGTACAGGGTACCTGAGCATTTATGTACATATGAAGCGTCTTCATTAGGACCTTACATGGGACGTAGTCTCTGTTACTCTTCCAATGACTTTTCGTATCAGTTTCAGTGTAGTCCAAGACCTCCATCCCACCCCACATTGATTGTCTTCAGTGCTATAGAGTCATCCACTGTAGAAACACTTCGCTCTTCTTTACCCCATCGTCATTTTCTCCTCCCCCCACAGTCCTCAGCCTGAGTTATTAGAATTCATCTTAAAGTTTTGCATTTTCTCCTGTCCTGTCCACGGTATTCTTTGTCAAGTTTCTCAGCTCTCCTTTTCATACCTCGCTGCACCATCTTGCTGACAATATGGATGTTTATGTGAAATTCTTTCTTCCTTCATTCCCAACTGTAGTCCTTGATTTTATGCTGCATAGGTTCTGTGTGGGGTAAGCTCAGCCCCCCATCAAAATCAGTTATCTGTACTTGACCAGGAGCGAGTGTATGCAGATAATCACATACACGTGTATTTTTCGCACTTGTTTCCTGCGTAAGCGAGGTAGCGCCAGGAACAGACGAAGAAAGGCCTCATTCACTCGCATCCATTCCCAAGCTGTCATGTGTAATGATGCGCCGAAACCACAGCTCTCTACCCACAACCAGGCCCTACAAACTTTTCTATGGTTTGACCCGGACGCTTTACATGCCCTGGTTTAGTCCATTCACAGCTTGTCGCACCCTGTATACCAAATCGCTCAAATTCATTCTATTCCGTGTATGCTTTTCAACCTCCTGCACTTTTTCACTCTATCCTTCCATCTCCAATCTGGTCTCCCATGGATAACGCGGTAGAGTAACAATATGTAGAAGTACTGTGATGAAGCTACGCAAGGCAGAACTCAGTTATGGGATGACTTGTAAACAAAGGGTGAAATAGGGCCAATTAAGGTGACCACGATTGCAAAAATCCTGATGTGGAATACAGGAATCCAAAACTGGATAGATGCACGGTTCACCTACAGGTATGAAGCGATAGCAGGTAGAGGAACTAGGATGACAGAATAGGGAGGGAGGGAGGGAGAATAGGGAGAGTGGGTGAGAGGGTTAGATAGGGAGAGTGGGTGAGAGGGTTAGTTAGGTAGGTGGTGAGTGAGCCAATAACCCCTGGTTGCCACGTACCACAACACCCAATAATGGAACCACATGCAGAGAGGTATTGCCATCTCCAGGGTAGCGGGTCACCTACGCGCTCTTGGTTCCCGTATCCCACATTCCTCACTGCCCTTCGGCGACGCTGGTGCCGGCGAGCTGGTGTACATGATTGAGAGATACAGGAAGAGGGCGTACAAGAGCCTAGCACAAGCGAGTCACTTTATCTACGGATCTCCAAACAACCCCGTTGCCTTAAAGATACGTTCTCTCTCTCATCGCGACTTCGTATTTCGCTAGTCACTTCGCGTCGAGGTAAAGGAGCGTTACGCTCTCGGCTGGAATTAGGAGAAATTAGAGATATGGGACGTGTGATTTGTACAGCGGTCTGAGGATAATGGCTGACTTAGATTGGGTCAGAAAGGTATGGCATTTGGGTACCAGTTCAGGGAAGATGTGCTGAGTTTCTGAAGGATCTTTTTTTGTATTGTGGTAGGACACGGGGAGAGAGGGAGAAAGGACTGTGACTGAGGATGGAGGAGGGTGCCTTGGGGGAAGGTTAGATCTTGATCGTTCGTTAGGAATTGCGTCTTATATTGGACGGATGCCTCAGAGTCCTGACGAAGGAGGGTGTGTCCCGCCATCTGGGGCTGGCAGATCAGCGCTACCTCCCTCCCTGCCAGGAGGAACGCCAAAAGAAATTAAACTAAGGGTTGAGTCCTGGCGAGTTAAGATCATTGTAGCAAGATCGGAGACATTGAGTGCATAATTACTGTTCCTGATCTTTAAGAAAAGATTGGAAATTCCTTTTTCACTCGTCAACAGAGACTGACGCAATACTTTCGTTGAACCTTTGAACTTAATTAATTGGTAAAGTACAACACTTCCTGTGGGCGCTTTTATTCCCCTCTGCCAGACGTGCCCAGCTGCTGCAGTTACGGGCGGGTCTAATTATCCGTTAATCGTTAATAAGGTTATCAGACTGCTCACCACATGGCTATCCGGCCTTCTTGACATCTATCCCCTCGCGATATAACTTGACCATTCCGTAACAATATCGCGTTAATCAATTAGAAGGTCATTGTGTACTCCGTGGGCAACCAGAGGGAGGGCGACTCCCGCCGAGCCACGTACAGAGCGACCGACCCGAGTTTCCGCGGCTCACCACCAGGGGGTGAGCACCCCGTCGCGACGCCATATTGGAATGCCAACAGTCCATCGGACCCAGCGCTAATAATTCGATCATGCCCCAAATTCTCTTACGAGGGGATAAGTGGTTTACTGCTGGGACGATGGAACAATACTATTTGGTTAAATTCCCTCAACCTCTATGCATAGTTACTGCCAAGAATTCACGTTAGGGAAACTTTTGCGAGTGGAGTAGCCGAACACCATCTTGACCCCTGCCCACCACACCTTCAGGATGAGGCAGGAAATAACATGGCCGCCATCATTCATCCACCCACGGTAATTTTTCATCCAACATTTTCAAAAAACATTAAACAAAATGGTCCTCCTTCTTTTCCCGCCAACCACATGAAGCCTGGAAGAATGTAAACTCTTAATAATAAATTACGTTGAGCATAGAATTTAAACACAGAAGACAATGAACTACAAGCAGGAATCAATCCGAGGCAAATTCCTATTTTTCATTCCAGTCATAGAAAGGTTTCTGAAGCAACAGCTGATGTGAAGTTCATTACAAAATACATTAATTTGAATTGATTATTTTTGTGTGTTGCATTATTCAACCGACGGAATGCAAATGATTGTCTTTTTAATTTATGGATTCAACGCTAAAGCCACCATGACTTCCAGTCATCATCACCATTGTAACACACACACACACACACGCACACACACACACACACACACACCCTCAACTTGTTCTATGTGAATTAAAGTGAACATGGACTTCCGTACTGCCACAAGCGCTTCTTAGTTGTTGCTGGGTTTTTTTTCAGTAGGAACCAGTGTCTTCATGCATACCGACCCACTAAAAGTCTCTATACTATGAAAAGAAAAAATCTATTCCTTCTGCATCTTCGCTTGAAATACGTCCATTCATCCCCAATTAACTCAACCACCTGAGCTATCCATCTTTCCTCACACCTTCAACCACACATCTGTGTACTTTCTTGACCAACCTATTGTCTATCAGGTATTTCACTGACCATAGGTTACATTCATGAGCCTTATCTAATGGTTTCCTGCACAGTTATATTTGTTTCGTCTTATTGTTTTCTCTCTTATCGTCCATCACATCAATAGGTCGCACCGTTGCGCTCAAGTGTCGAACGGTCGTCATCAAAGGTGGCAAAGTCGTTTTTAAAAGTCGTATTGTCGTGCTCTACCTAGTCGCAGCGAGAAAATGGCTGAGACGAAGACTGCATAAGGATCAGCAGCACGAAGACCCAGGACCGACGTGCCGGGATCTGGAAGCGATGGAACGTGGTGTTCTTGTGACAGAGGAAGGGCGGGCATTCTTCGACGACCAACGGCACCGAGACACTTACCCCAATTCAGGTCTCGCCACAGTTAATACTCCTCGAGGGTCTGAAACTTCGAAGATATTGTCTTCCTACCTCTCGAACTTCCCAGCAGATGTGGTCCATCTATTCTAGAATATTGTGTACTTCGCTGAAGACGAGTTAGAGGATTTTATGCTTCATCTGGGGAGAGAAAACTTCACTTTGTCCTCGCTAAAGGACTCAGAGTGACCATTCATCCATACAGGAAGGCACAGTACGAAGAATGGTTAGTCAAAATAGGCTGCAACAGAATCACGTTGACTCTAGGTTGAAAGAACTTGCATCTATAACTAAACAGAGTCAAAAGTTACAAGCGACTTTGAGCACCACAGATGTTAAAACTGTGCCTTACTCAACTTATTCCAGAAAGGGAAAAGAATAACAAAATGAGAGGCAAAGCTTGTGGAAGTGTTAACAAAACCTTTGTTAAAGATGGGAAATTTTACCCTCCAAAACTGCTGCGCAAGACGAACGAATAACAGAATAGAACTCACGGTTTTAGCTAAAAAATGCCATGACGTAGGGCTTACACTATCATTCCCACCACTCTACCCTCGCAGCTTACACTATCTTCTCTACCACCCCATCCCTACAGCTTACCTTACCAACGCACCCCCCACAGCTTGTCTACAGCTTCCCCATCATCCACCCCACCCTTACAGCTTACATTATTCCATCCTCCTCACTACCCCATCTTTGACTGTTTATGGTGGTTTCTACATGGCTTGTTTGAGGTTTTCACAAGTCTTCGATTCTTTAAATTCATTACGTAAATCGTTCCATTTCAACCTGACACACTCCGTTTTCCATTGCCTCTCCCACTATGGACGGTAAAGTCACTCTGAAAAATCCATTCTCACACTGCCTTCAAACTTTCCAGCGATTTATACACGCCCTATTAACACACATTCACTGGAGTAAATAAGACGGAATGTCGATGATAGTGAGTGCATGGGGTTAGGGTGTGATTTACAGAGTCAAAGTCCTTCAAACACGATCGTCTGGCAAAGACTTTTTGCATTAATGAACTAACCAAACACATCTGGAACTGGGAGAAAGCCAGTGACCTTCCATCATTTGCCAGGAGTCTCTTCCTTGTGTCGGCACCACCTCTGGAACATCTTCCATGTGACGGCAACACCTCTGGAACATGTAAGGTGGGACGGAGGAGGAGAGAGAGAGAGAGAGAGAGAGAGAGAGAGAGAGAGAGAGAGAGAGAGAGAGAGAGAGAGAGAGAATGATTTTCCCTTACATTAGGCTCTGGTAGAGTTTATCAAAGGGCCGCACTTCATAAACAGAATATCAAAATCTCGTCTCCTCACAATTGCCCTCTCCCCCTCACCCTCCTGTGACGCGTCGGCCAGCAGCAGCCCTCACCACCGCTCCCCTTCTCGCCCGCTCCCTTGTAGATAAAACCCAACAACGGCTCTCTATGGTCAGTTTCTACAGCAGTGTAAGTCGGACAACAACACTACGTTTTCTCAGTGGTGTTTAGGAGGAACCTCGCATATATGTATAACAAATATTAAGGAATGACATCCAAACGATGGGATGGGAGGTCAGCGATTCCCATATTTCCCGCCAAATGACTTCACACAAAGGCGGCTTATCGATTGCTCGCGCCGGGACTCAATGACGCGCGCCTAAAAGAAAACGGACCGAAGCGGGAAACGGAAGTCGGCAACGCGGGTCCGGGATCAGCGGTTGCCACCTACCGCGCATCATTCTGATTCATTTACAGAAGAAATTACGCCCCTACGCCCGCGTCCTCTTGGGATTAGACAGCTGTAACATCGACACGAGAAGAATCCTGGTGTTTGGAGGGGAACAGGGTGACCAAAAAAGGAAATTTACGGTGTTGAATCGACTGCCATAAGTCTGTGTTTGGGCTACGCGATGCTCACCCCCAAGACAAACCAAGACGGGTGGCGGCCACACGCCCTCCGGAAGCACCAGACGGTCTGTCTTGCGGCCGCTGGTGTGAAAGCACTCAGGAGGGGCCGGGATAATGGCCGGCCGATGAGAATTACGGCATCAACACCGGAATTGAGCGTGGAGAGGGTGGTGCTGGAGCTGGAGAGAGGGCGGTGATGGGAGGCCGGGAAGAAGGCTGTGACGGGAGTGTGGAGTGGGACTGAAGGAGGTGTAGGAGAGGGCGATGTTATGGCTGGGGGAATGGTAGTGGGGAGGAGTGGTGAGGGGGCTGGGGGAGTGGCAATAAGGAAGGTTACGAACAGGGCCGTGACGGGGCTGGGGAGAGTAAGGGAGGAGAGCTGGAGAGATGGGGAGGAGCAGGCCCCTGATGGTGACAGATTTACCAACGCTAAAGTGTAGGAAACGTAACGTCATGGTGTGGCCTCAGATGTTGCATGTCAGAGGTTGGTGCTGGTGAGGGTGTCTCGTGGATGGTGCTGGGGGCGTTCTGTGGTGGTGCTGACCCACTGGGGAGCCTTGTTGGTGGTGCTGGGGGTAGTCTTGTGGGAGGTTCTAGGGGCGTCATGTGGGTGGTACTGGGGAGGTGTTGTGGATGGTGCTGGGGACGTCTTCGTGTGATGCTTGATGTCAAGTTACTAAATGAGACATCCAGACGCTGAGGACGAGGGGAGCAGGTACTTTAAAAGTTGGGCGGTGTTAAACACGATTCAGCTATTCCTCTCGACATATGGGAGAAGTGACATCTCTCCCCTGGGAGTGTCTGAGGGAAGTGAAACCCTCCCCTAGGAGAACGTGGGAGAAGTGTGACATCTCCTCGTGGGAGTATCAGTATCCCCTTCTCAGGAAGGTGTCAGGGATTAGTGTATGAACACCCGTCTTCTCTCCCTCGGGGCGTCAGGAAGAAGGGCGACTCCCCCGGTCTCTGGTCGTTGGGCCTTCCGGGTCTTGAGTTTCGCTTCCGACTCCTTCTTTCCCTCCCTCCCTCCCTCACCGATTCCCCTCAACTTTTGTGTTCCCTTCCATTGCTAACTAATGTATCTGACACGCAAGTTACGGAGGCCTGGGAAAGACCTAGTGGTAACTCACGATTTCATCGCCATCCTCACTCATGATGTCTGGCAGTTATCAGGTCTTCTGGACGAACTAACTCCGACAACTTCGGAAAGTTTCTCGTCTTCTTTGGCCGTGGCGCCCCTGGCGGGTAGACGTTCCTGTGTGGTGCAGTGAGTGGGCGTGGTGAGGTGGATGGTGCGTGTCATGACCCTGAAATAAGGCTCATTACCCCCAAAGAATCTCTCTCTCTCTCTCTCTCTCTCTCTCTCTCTCTCTCTCTCTCTCTCTCTCTCTCTCTCTCTCTCTCTCTCTCTGCCATCTACGGAATCCCGTACGCTTTCTACCAATATGAGAACCTATCTTTACATCCTTTAACTACCATCTGTAGACTCCTCTGCCATTTGTGGACAGTCTCCCGTCTCAGCCATCTACGAACAACCCCACGTTTCAGCCATCTGTGAACAGGCGCACGCCTCAGCCATCTGGGGAGCCATCATATTTCATGACTTTTCATCAGCGAGGCTGGCCAAAACTCTCCCTACATCTCTTTTACCAACTGGATTGTTGTCTTGCTAGTTTTTGAAAGCAGGTAATACAGTTGTAGTTGTAGACGGGATGCAGTTGGTTGTAGATACTAGAGACGAGCAAACTACTGTGGGTGTAGACGGTAGATACATCCAGACCATCGTGGTTGCAGATCGTAAAAGCATATCGAGAGCTAACCAAAATGTAGTTGATAAGCAAATTAGTTGGACTACAGCTGTAGTGAAGGTCGAAAAACCCAGACCACCAGTTAAAGTATACTGCCACTTTACTTAATCAGGAGAGTGCACTGGGCTAGAGAGTGAGACGAGGTACTAGGGAACGTGTTGCGCAAGACAGACGAGATGCTTAGATGTATTGGGTCCGGGAGAAAGATGTTTGTAGTGTAGGATAGGTCACTTGACAGGAAGGGAGGAATGTACTGTTGTGGACTGAAGCGAAGTTTGGTAGGTATAGTTGGTGTGCTGATGAGGTGAAGGAATAGCATTAAGTGTCAGGACTCCACATATCTGTAACAGATATGACAAAAGCTGAACACTTGTCGTATATCAAGGTGTCAAAATTTACTTGCAGACAACAGAACTGTGACTATGTGAGTTCACTTAAGATGAAGATAATCAGCCATTTTTCTTATGTTAAATATAGAGCCAATGATGGTAAGGCAAATGGTAAAAATACTTCGTTATTTTATTTGAGAGTATTTTGTGGTTGACTTTTATAACTTTTACTTATGTTCTTCAAATCCTAAATTCACATTCTTTTTTTCTGAGATACATGATGTGTACATTTACTTTGTGACTTCTTCCCTGGGTGTTACGTTACTTGCTACCGGGATAATGATCGTCAAGTTGACGAAGTCAACGTATGCTATCTACGAGATGCATTTGAGAGAAGTAAGGGTATCAAAAAGTCGGAATTCCTCTGCAGAAATAGATCTTGAAATAACCTTTTTAAGCCGGGTAACGATTCAGTGCAAAACTCTTTCTTTACCACCACTGGTTATTGTAGAGGATATAAATATTCAGAAACTTCTCTGACACCTTCTACAGGAGACCTCTGGGTCTTGCAATTGGTTTCCAATCGAGGGTACGCAGGAGTACATGGGCAGCTTGATGGTCTGGTGGCGAGGTTCATCAGGTGGAGGACAATGATAGCGTCCCTAAATGCTTGATGGATGTCGATGGAGGAATCCCCGACGAAGGGAAGTGTTAACCCCTGGTAGTCTCACACGTCGCGGGCGACGATGAGATTACCATCGCGCAAAGTCAATTTGGCGGTGTGAGGGAGATGTAGTGGTGATGGATGGTCCGAGTCAGCTGGGGTGCACGTCTACCCTACAATCAAACCTCTTGCTCTAACTTTCCCTCCTCCCTCGCTCCTCATCCACCCAACCCCCCAGCCTCTTGCACCACCCCAGCACCACCGCCCTATCCTCTGTGATGCTCTTAATGAGCTTCGGAACATAATCTAATTGACACAATCAATATGGGTGACCAATCGCTCCCTCTGGTGCCATTATGGCGGGTAGAAAGAGTCGACTGACACTCGTGGGTTGGGAGTGAGAGAGGGTGGGAGAGGGGATAGGATTAGAGGGAGCTGGCCACGGAGGGAGAGAGATGGAGATGGGGAATGATTGGGGTCCAGATGAATAGGGGAAAGAGTGTAAACAACGTCATGAAGATGGGCCGGGAACTAATGGAATATAAGGGGAGTGTGTGATTACATTGAAAAACCACGTGACTCTAGATAAACGAGTGACGAGGGAGAGCGAGTGGGTAGAATGGCAAGAGGGACCCGCAGCAAGGGATGGTGGAGCTAATGAGGTGTACAGGAGACGTGTGAAGAGCGGTAGCATTGAAAGGATGGAAGCCATGCACACAGTAGCATGGTAGAGGACGGCGGCCATGCACACAGTAGCATGGGAGAAGACGGAGATACGGAGATCATGCACATAGTGGCATGGGAGAGGACGGAAGCAATGCACACTGTCACAAAGGACGGGGAAGGTGCGGAGTAACTGAAGGCCAGAAAAGAGGGAAGGGACGTTATCGCACTGACATGTGAAGGGAAGGAGATGAGAAGGGAACATAGGAAGGAAGGGATCCACATGTGATTGATGATAGGGTGGGGGAAGGAGGGAGCTTATGACGGGGAGGAGACGGTGGAAGGAGGTGGGTGGAACGTGTCATACCTACCCCTGTTCGTCACGGGAACGCCCGGCCCGGCCACACTGACCTCCTCGTCATCCAACTCTCATTCATCTCACATCGAAGTAATGACACAACACAAAGAGTTGTCCCAACGCGTGCGTTGGTGCACGTGCACCGTGTGTGTATTGTGTGTGTGTGTGTGTGTGTGTGTGTGTGTGTGTGTGTCAAGAGCTCTATCTACATGAGCGCAGTTGTTTTAAGATTCGCTTAGCTTTAGTCTGGCACTGACGGTTATAAGATAGTTCAGTCTTACATTTCTGTAATATTTATTCCAACTAATTTGTTTTTATTTTTCCATTTCATTCTGGCAACGTCATAAAAAGGAGACCCCACGTTATGCTGGTTCTTCGGCACGTCTTCCCGTTAAACTCCTCTCCAGAATCGTAAATTAACAGAACCTCCATGTCTGAGGGTCTGAGCCCACAGAATTTTCTCTTTGGAACTTCACTTTGAGATGGTGTTTGAGTTTCTTTTCTTGCACTTTATCATTGCCCTCATTTTTCTGTGGTAGAATACACCAGTCGTATTGTTCTGCAGTAGAATACAACAAGTTTGCTGTTCTATGATAGAATACATTAGTCATTGTACTGTGACAAAATATAACGTCCTTTATTGTCCTGTGGTGGAATACA
>NC_092229.1:3642494-3652494 GCF_036320965.1 Panulirus ornatus
CCAAAATCACCATGACCTCTGACCTTGAGACTAGGAAGATACCATGCCTTATATAAGGTCACGATCACTCGCCCCCTAGAATCAAACGTCCTCGCTTCATCCATTAACTTTCTGGATGACAGACAGACTAACAGACAGACTAGATCACCCTCCCTCCTCCCTCACTGCCATGAGGTACGTGATGTAGTAAGCTGCAAGAACGATTCAATACATTTCCCTTTTCTATATCTTTCTATACTTCCTATTACCTCCAGTGGACACAGTAATACGTGTGTCAGTGTGTCTTTCAGGGGAGCGCCAGCCTGGCACTCACACGAGCTGACGTGTATACAAGCAATCATACATACCTTCAGGGGTTACCAGGTGCCAAGATGACGAGAAAATATGCTTCATCATTTGCTCTTACAACATATTAATGGGAACAGTTGCATATATATATATATATATATATATATATATATATATATATATATATATATATATATATATATATATATATATATATATCATGCTTCTACAATGAATAGTTCAAATAGTGTTATAGTAACGAGGAAAACTCGTCCTATACTTGGAGAGATAGTCTCTCAAGTCAATACTTCTTGACCATATGACAAAAGAAGATACTTATAAGAACTTGCTCAAATTCCAAACTCTCCTACAGGTTGTATATGACGTGACCACACACCACCTCACCTCTGGCTAGGTACACCGTTGCCAGAACTACCCCGACCGACGCCTCATCGCGTATTTCGAATTCTTATATATAATGATACGTCTTGATAAGTATATATCAGTTCAAAACCATAATGTGACAGATAAGTTCAAATTAAGTTCGATGTGCTTTATATATTTTACGCCTCGGTAAAAGCCTCAGGAACATCAGCTGTCAGTCATATTGGTTTTTCCTCTGCCCGTCCAAGGCGGTGCGTTAACAATGAGTTCTGGTTATAATGTTTATAGAAGGGCGGTCTGATGGCCTCCCTGGACCGCCTACTCGCGCGCCTGGCACATTACTCTTCCTGTCACAACTCGTCCTTATCCTCTGACATCACCTTACGTGGCCCCGTCTTTGTCTTAACCAACTTCAATAGAAATGGATAAAAATGGCAAATCATATAAGACATTTATCGCTACTGCTATCTTAAAACTAGATGTAGGTGATAGATTTGTTGTGCGATTTATTCTGATGATGAATCTGACGACGGAGGAGGAGTACAGTGAATGTAGGACACGAAGGCAAACAGTACACCTGGTGTTCCTGTCTTCGTAGAAAGGATTTCCAACGGCGTAACTCAGGAGAGTTATGGGAACACACTTCCAGCTGATGTATAGAGCCAAGAGGGTGAAAGAAGGCCTCTGGCACTTTCCTTGGGTCAAAAATAAATTCCAAATAATTCATTCCAGGCCCGAGAGTCCGGGTGAGATCTTATACCTGCCTCCCGACTGCCGGAGCCAGTTGTCCTGCCTTCACAGTCCTGGTGAACTAGCATACCTTACTGTTGAGGTCTCGTATTTGTCTGCCTTTAGTGCTTCATAGATATGTCCTCCAGGAATTATTTGTTTATATGGTAAATGGCAGGAAATTCTACACTGGTATAGCCCTAGGGCACAGCCATCCAGAGAGTCCTACCCCATCACTGGTTATCTGTAATGCCCTTCATCTCTGACGACTCTTGTTATAAGTGTCTCCATCCGTCTTCTCTCTCTTGTCTCATACGTCTCCGTAGTGTTAACTCTCTTCTTCAGGCAGTGTTCTCTCGTGCGACGTCTCTAGCCCTTGTCATATATGTCCTTTTTGACTTATCTGTTCGTCACACGTTACTCTCACAAGAGCCACAGCTCTTCTGTAAAATCTTCCGAGATGCTTTTTTGAGAACATACGTTTTGTATGTTTGATGTCTCTTTTATGATATCTGCGCTCGAAGCCAATTCGTTACAAAGCTTTTCTTAGCAGACATACATATTTGCCACCTTCCTTCCCCGTTATATGACCCAACTTGTGTGGTTTATTTCTCCACAAGAAACTCTTGCCTGTGTAGCGTCTGTGCTGCTCGTCGCCCTTCTCCCGGAGGAGTTCACGGCTGTGCTGATGGTGTCTTTGTATTTCTATTGATGTTGGCAGCAGTTGTGATGGTTTTGATGGTTGCACCTGTCAATGTGGCATTACATATGGTAGTGGTAGTAGTGAATGACGGTGTTGCTAATGGTTACTGTAGTACTGGTAGTGGAAGGAGCAGAAAAGATGGTGATTTTTTCACAGTATATAACGTATTAGTTTAATTATCGCGATAATGATTTTTTTCTGCAGTAATCAGTACAAAAAACTATTAATATGCGAGAACTTTCTCGCTAAAAAAAACATCCAAACCCCATTTCCTGCTGTTATCTAAAATCATGGATCATGTGGAGGAACTGACCATCATATCTTCTTGTCTTATCTACAAATTCATGGCTTTTTATCCCAGGAGAGCCTCGGCCGGGTGTTCGCCAGGCTCTCTGGACGAGAACCTTTTGACGGAGGGAGGAGGGAGTCATAGCTGTAGTTAGCTGTCCAGGGGTGACCGCAAACACGGCCGCGTCTGTCGTTCCCATGGCAACCACCACCACCCGCCTCTACCACACCTGGACATCACCGCCACCACCACCCGACCTACCCTGCCACCGCCCACGGCACCCATCTCTTCCGCCACCATCACCTCCTGCCTCTACCAGCTCCCGCAGCAGCCACACCTCACAACCATCCTCACCACAACAACCGTCCTGCCTGTCCACAAGCGCCAAACTAACCATTACCATAACTACCACTGCCCATACTTACCACAACCATCACCCAACCTAACTATCATCATAACTACACCTAAGTACCACTATCACCACCCAACCCGACCACCATTACCACCATCCAACCTACGCACCACTACCATCAAGCATTTCTAGTGACTGACCATCACCACCCTACAACCTGGCCACTGTCACCAGTCTACAACCTGGCCACCACCGCTAACATGCAACGTGGCCACAATTACCAAACTGTCCACCTGACTCATGCACAATGTACTACATAAATTTCCACATTTGCTCCCCTAACAGCTGTCCACCCCTATCAGCAGCTGGCTGAGACTACATCATAAATCAGGCTTGAAATATAACGTAGCCGTACGACTAAAAGTATTGTTATAAGCAAAGCCACTCATACTATGAACCCTTACATGGAAAATCATACATGCTACATATTGAGGTGTGTTTTCCTTACGCTTGAAGATAGTGTTCAAAATTTGCACTTGATGAATTGTTTACATGTTCGTTTATCTGAGAGTATTGCCATTACTACATTTGTTTTCGTATTTCTTCACTATATACGAACTGAAATAAAAAAAAATTTCAGAAACATTCATGAAACAATAAACTTCATGTTCATCTCTGTTTCAAAACAATAGTCTTGTTTATTTGTTTCAAGGAAATGTTTATGAGTCATCAGGAGGTTAGGAATGCCTGCCCAGCTATTAGGTCAAAGGTCACACTTTTGGGAAATTTGTCTCGGATGAATTTGACCATCAAGGCTTTTGTGTGGTTAGAAATTGGAGGAGACCTCGTCGAGAGTTTAATCTCGCAGCCTTTTGTCCCTGGTCAGAGTGTGTCAGGTCGGTACAAGTCTTCTTCTCGTCGCCTGTGATTGGAGAGTCACTCATCATAACCGTTCTTGTCCATTAAGACAACTTTCATTTCAGAGTTCTGATGCATGATTCTTGCCTTAGAGATATGGTGAATGACGAGTTCATTGTTGAATGAAATATGCATATATTTCTTACCTCTGAGTGATGTAATGAATGAAGACTACAACCATTTTTGCCTCTACTAGATGTAGTGAATGAAAAAATACAACCATTTTTGCCTTTAAGGGATGTAGTGAATGAAAATACAACCATTTTTGTTTCTGATGATGTAGCAAATGAAAGATACAATCATTTGTGTCGTTGATAACGTAGTAAACGAAAGATACAACCAATTTTGATTTGCAGACAAGACTTCGATAACTCCTGCACATTTTAAAGACAGGTTTTTCAATTCCTCTAAAATTTGTAAGTACTTTCACTCGTCTCCTCTTTTTCCTTTCATTAACATCTCTGTATTACAGTTAAGGCCCGGCTTTGATGTGGACTTTCGTCCGTGACTGGAGCTTCCAACGTTTAAGAAAAAGAAAAAAAAAAAAGAGCCGACGCGACCAAACGTAGATTGGTGGTAGTTCTTTCAACAGACACTCCATCAAAATTTGCACCGCCGTTAAAGAATCAGAAAAAGATGAAAAAAAGATCAAATGAAGAACTTCGAAGTAGATGTATAATTGGGTGGTGTCTGCATACAAAATTTGTCAAATGGTTTTTCAGTTATGTGCCCTGGAACCGCAAGCTGTTAAAATTTTCATTCGCTGATGGGTGTTGAGAGAGCGTCGACACAACGATAGAAACTTCAAACATGATTGTTACTTGTCTATTGGAAAACCAGAAAATAATGTCTGTTTCTGTTCCTATCTATCTGTCTATCTATACATCTATGGGTAGATGTATATAGATTAGATAGGTAAATAGATAGATAGCTTGGATAAGTTTTGATACTGTCAAGGGATAATGTCTGAGCGAGCATTCACTGGTGAAATATAAAGTGCATAATCTATGATTGTAATATGAATATTTTTGTGCGTACTGAAGAAAATCATTCCATACATAATCAGTCCAGACTAACATATATAGACGTCACAAACCCTTATCAAAACTTGTAGTTTTGCAGACTAATACGTGCGTCTGGAATACTGATATAAGAGAATGGATAGGTGCTTCAGCAGTTCAGTACAAATTTAGAGTAGGATCCCTTAACACGACACGAACCCTCTCTAACAGTAACCTTCTATAGAAAACTAGAAACTAGCCACCATAGTAGGGGAACCTAGGAAAACGCTCTTGTTCAGTTTGATCACAGATGCTGTTCAAAGAAGTTAAGCCTCTTTTACAGTAGTATTGATACCATTATGACATTGAATATGAAAGAAGTTTTCACATCGATGATTTGATAAATTCATCTATCATACTCTAATCTATAATGTTAAACAGAACTCTGATACAGGATATTAGAAGAAAAAGAAAAATCAACCCACAGAAAATGAAGAAGTTAGATGAAGCCGAAGAATTTCTAACTTCTTTTTCGAAAATTTTCCTCCTTAACACACCTTTTTTCGGAATTACATTTTCTTGTCAAGTTAAACTTTTTACCAGACAACCCAGTTGTGGGACAATCAGGCCTCCTGTTGTCTGTCTTTCTCATGTAAACAATCCCCTACCAAAGTCCTCGACTCCACAACCCGTCCCACCAGTCGACACTCCCAAGAATCCTCCAACAATCCTTTCTTCTTCAAGTACTTTATCGTGGCCGTGAATGAAAAGCTTCGGAGGCCCAGAGACGTGTCCTTACCGGCCACATTTTGTCACCTCCTGGGATACTAGTGTCTTGTGCACCAAATAAAACGATTTAGACCAAATTAGGACATAGAAATTCTGACGTCTCCCGAGTCAATATAGAATCATAAAAAAAAAAAAGGGATTTTTGTGATTAGCAATTCCAGAAAGTTGCCGATTTGAGATGAAAAAAGTTATGATTTACGATTGACATACCATGTATTAAACACACAAATATCGTATGTCTTTCTTAAATATATCCATTATTTGGCACACCAATCTGTGCTTTGGCCCAGTCTTTTAGAGCCGTGTGCCAAGTTGGCAACAACTGGAAAATAATTCCAGTGTGATTGAGAGATTAGGTACAAAAGGGTGGAGCTGTGGGCGGGGCGGCGACTGTCATACAGAGGAGCTCTTTATTTCAACATTTTGCCAAATCTTTTGGACAATTACTCAACAGAAGCTGAGTTTCTTCGTGAATGCTCTTGCTACTTTTCTATCGTTGGAATGAATTACATGAAACCTTAGCTGTTAAGAAGGCGTCAAGGAAATCAATGTTTCAGTTAATGAAAAGAGTTCGGATCTTAACTTTAGCCCAGCCTTCAAGTTGAGGGTCTTGGGAAAGCTGCTGTACTCACTGCAAGGACGTGGCGCATGCTTGCGGTGGGTGTCTAGTGTCTTGAGTCTAAATTTAGTTATGATAGACTTCATATTTTTCATTGAGTTCACTGCTATTATCATTCTTAAGAAATGTGACTGGTAAGTGTTTGTCAACGTCCTTTCTTATCAATGTAATTATCCCATTTTTCAAGTAACATCTTTATGTTCATTATTATCAATACTTTTATCATTAGTAACACTATTGTCTATTCGTTCTTACCAGTATCATCATTATCATTATTAGTAATAGTGGTCGATACATTTTTGATTTACGGAGACTATATTTCATTGTTTTGAATTTGGATATCATTTTGCTTAAAATGCAAAGAAAGTATTGTACCCATAAATGATATACAATGAGGTATAATAAGCAGTGATTGAATTCGATTGTAATC
This sequence comes from Panulirus ornatus, assembly GCF_036320965.1. NCBI lineage: Eukaryota > Metazoa > Arthropoda > Malacostraca > Decapoda > Palinuridae > Panulirus > Panulirus ornatus. Next base: position 3,648,997 of record NC_092229.1, read on the forward strand.
ATAGTTTTCCCCACTTTTCCCTAGTGATGAAAATGTAACTGGTGTATATCTGATTCACAGATAGTCATGCGGTCTTGGCAAATCGAGACACCTCGACAGGCTGGACAAACAGCAATCAACAGAATGGTCTTGATCATGATCTGTGGTTTACATTTATCTAAATCCTAGCACGAGTAATATATGATTGTCGGTAACGAGAACTACAATCATGCTCAAAGTAACTGCCTCTGTAGCTATGTGACCATGAGGGTCGCGAAAGAGCAACACGTTATATTCATGATTTGTGAGAGATGATTCCTGGGTTAAATCCTTGTCGTAATGCTCTTCGTTGTCTAAGATGTGTTATCCAATCTGTGAAGTACTTAACAAGAGGTCGCATGATCTTGTTGTCTACTAAGATGTGATGTCCAATATGTGAAGTACTTAGATAAGAGGCCACTTGAGTTGTAGTAATCATGACAGGTGTTTGGCCTAGCAACAACATTACTACAAGAGAAAGAGGGACATGTTGTTTACGCTCGGCTCTTCTGAGTTTGCTGAGTCGTGTTACAGAGACAATGCTGAATACCTCGGAAGATACGTAATGAAACTGAAGAAGTCTACAAACTCAGGAAACCATGTAAGGTCTGTCGGTGGACTGCGGAGCTGGTCATTTCATGCGTTCTTCTGAGAAGGCGACGGTGTAAGCTGACTCCCTTTCAGAGACCTCTGAATTCATTATACTTAACTGATATGGCTAGAGACTGTGGCACGTTTTCTGCAGGAGGGAGACCTTTTCCTATTGGAGGTTCCAAACGCTTACCTTGAGTGCGATTATTATTATTATCATTGTTAGTATAGTAGTAGTAGTAGTAGTAGTAGTAGTAGAAGCGGTAGTTGTAATAATAGTAGATGGATATGTGTAGGATCACGATCCTTGATCATGATCCGAGAAAAATGCTTTAATTGACTGAAATACACATGGCTGTCGAAGATAGACTTACTGAAAAAACAATGATGATACACGACCTATCCCTCGCCAAATCCCGTAGGCATCTTTCTGAAGGCAAATGACTGAGAATTCCTGGACAGCGAGAGGGTAATGGCATACTTTGCTAACCTCATGACGCATATTTCTTGCCTCAATTTTCACTCGAAGATCAAGATCATGGATGATTGTTGAACAGCAAATACAAATCATTCGCAAGATGACAGTCCTTCTTCAGTACATTATTTTCCTCGTTATCATTACCACATATCATTATTGTCATCATTATGACTGTCATGGCCACTACTTCCCCAGCAACATGGCACGCGCAGGTACGAGGTATGGACACGTTCCTACGGTAGGGCATGACAGACTGGGGGTGGGTTGTCGGCCACTCACCCGCGTCCTCACGGAGGGCGGAGCCGGCAGCATCGCAGCGGGCAACCCGGCGAGCACAAGCATCTGGCACCGTGCCGCGCCCTAGAAGGTTCGGGAGACTTACACAGGGAGTGCCAAGTGGCATTGTCCCTTCGAGACAACTGGGGTGAACTTTACAGACAACTGACGTGATTATTTTTGTGTCAGTTATCTGTCTACACCACCATTACAGATCCTGGGTGGCATAGCAGTTCCTTCATGTAGCCAAAAGACAGTAGACTTGTAGATAACGATAAGGCGATGGCGTTGCAAAGGACGAATTAAAGAAGACGAAAGGAGAAGCTAGGAGTGCTTGCTACCGCCCGCCCACCCGCCATCCCGCCCGGCCAAAAGCGACCCAAGTACTGGCATGCAGTCTTTTTTTGAACATGCCAGAAGCAACAGTGAGAGTTATGGTGGTAGTGAAGGTGTGTTGGGGTCGGGTGTCTTGGCCAAGGGTGTTGGAGGGAAGGCGTACGTGGGAATGGTTGGAGGGAGTTGGGGCAGACAGGTAGGTTGGGGTCAACTCGCCGACCCGTTCCTCACCCCAAAAACTGTATCGTAACACTGTCCCGTGAACACTCTCTCTCTCTCTCTCTCTCTCTCTCTCTCTCTCTCTCTCTCTCTCTCTCTCTCTCTCTCTCTCTCTCTCTCTCTCTCTCACGGCCAGTCTAGTATTAGCAGTCATGGCGAGTGTAATGTGATACACGAGAATTTTGGCGTGATTTCATTGAGGTGTACAGAGGCTGTCCATCATTGTGGAAAGTTGAAAGTAATAGTTACACGAACAGTTGTGAAACGTGAATACTATGATAAGATGTAGTATAGTTGTATCAAGAAATTGAATCCCATTAAGCACTACTTTGTTTTCAAAGGTGAATAGAATGCAGATTGTAAACCATTTCATATTGTTTTTTGTTATTTAGTAGGTTACATACCTTGATTATGTCTTTCAGTACAGATATGATGGTAGTGCACGTCGCCATAACTATATATGCAAGACTCTGTGGAGAGATTGCTGTGGTGAATTTCAAGTCCCCTAAAAACTTGCCCTGTTGCAAAGAATCGTATAGTGCTAGAAAGTCTTACACTTGTCAACATTGTGTCTCTCATCTGTTGTGTTCTCCTTCATTATCAGAGGCATTATGATTTCCAACCAAATCAACGAAAGTTTCATGGCCCCCTACGTAGGAAGTTCTGATGGTCTTGTTGGCAATACCACCAGCTCCTGTAGAAGAGTTTCATGAGAAAACTTGAGTCTTTTCTTATGTCAATCTTTCATCCACAAATTCCGTCTTCCTTTCTTCGGCTCCTCTGTTTCCAGAGAGAGGATGATTGCCATGCATGCTGCCTTAGCCCCTTCACGTGGGATTGAAATGAATCCTGAAAAAATTGCTCTGAGATTTTCTGTGAATACGATCATCCGCCCCTTTGGTTACTACTTTTTCAACCTGCGTGAAAATTAATGTAGCGGGTTTGTTTATGCTTAGCCAGCTATCTGATTTCTTACGTTTTCTGTCGATGGTTGCATCAAGGGTGGCAGTACCGGAGTGTGAAGTTATAACAGTATAATATCACGTCTTAAGAAATCAGAGACACTCCTCTGGTAAACACTGTGTTATCATCTGAGAACAGCAGGACTCGCCAACATTTTCTGAGTCATGGCCAAGGGGGGGTTATGAAACAGTATCAAGCGATATAAACGACGACTCTGAAAACCCCGATGCGTTGGGTCAGGTCGGGTAGCAAATGATATAGATTCATCCTGAATGAGCCCCACAACTGAAGAAGAAGAAACTAAGAATTCGCAATCCATCCTAGTCAAAACTAGCCTTAGAAGTGAGACTGAAACAAGATTGAAACATGGATGAACATCCAATAGAGTAAGAAAACTTGTGGCAGTAAGCGACACCGACATCGGCCAGCGAGGGCGTCTGAGCACCACTGCTTGGGACCACACCATGAACATCTGGCTGACCCCCGTCAGTAGACCCACCATCCGGGTTCTGTCATATCGAACTTTAAGCTTCACTTCCTCTTAGTCTTGATCCTTTTAGTGGGATTCCATTGTTTAAACTTTCTCTCCTACCACATCTTTATCACCTCATTTGTTG